>NC_046660.1:141563985-141574685 GCF_010883055.1 Belonocnema kinseyi
ATTCTAACCATTCTTTCCGCGGTCTACCTCTGGGGCCGGTCTTTTATATACTCGGTTGGGGAAAAAGGCAAATAGAAAATTTTAAATTTGGTATAAATGCACCTTCTTAAAATTGTGCTTGTATTAAAGATAAGTAATTCATAGCAATTCATTATAATTTTATGATAAAAAAAGAAAAAAAGAAATTTTAAGCCTACAAACTAAAAATAACGCCGAGATTTTGAACCGGGGGTGGGGGGGGGGTAACTCGCTTTTTATTGCAAATTCAAAGATGTAAGTCTAAAATAAACACATAAAAAAGATATATATATATATGTATATGGATATGTATGTATATGTATATGTATATGTATATGTATATGTATGTATATGTATATGTATGTATATGTGTGTATACTCATTCTTTTTAGTCGAGAAGCCTACAATGAAATTTCTTGTTAATGGTTCTTTTTTGTCAAAAATTGTATTACTTGGCTCAAAACTGCATCATTTTCTTCAAAATTCGACAATTCTGTCAACATTCATTCTTTTCGATTAAAAATTCTTTTTATTCGGTGGAAAATCAATTCTTTTGATTGGGGGTGCAAACGTTGGGTTGAAAATTAATCTGTTTTAGTTGGTTGACATTTTCTTTTCAAGTGAAAATCTATCTATATGTTGAAAATTTAACTGTTTTATCGAAAATACCTGTTTTTGGTTTTGATTCAGATTTAAATATTTCTTGAAAACCTGTCTTTTTTGTTTGTTTTTTTTTTTCTGGATTTATATTTTATATTTCTTCAATTTTGCACATTTGGAATTGAAATTTCTTGACTTTCAATATAAATATTTGTGTATATATGTGTTTTTGGAGGACCTTAAACAAGATAATTTTAACGACTCTCGGATATGACGTAGTTGTATATCGATCGTTATATTATCTTGTATTTTCTGTAACAGTTTCGTGGCAACTCTAAAAGAGGCCGGTCTTTTATATACTCGGTTGGGGAAAAAGCCCAATAGAAAATTTTAAATTTGATATAAATGCACTTTCTTAAAATTGTGCGTCGATATGTAGTTACTAGGAAATCCGGAAACGTACTTAAAGATAAGTAATTCATAGAAATTCATTATAATTTTACGATAAAAAAAGAAAAAAAGAAATTTTAAACATACAAACTAAAAATAACGCCGAGATTTTGAACCGGGGGCGGGGGTGGGGGGGGGTAACTCGCTTTTTATTGTAAATTCCATATCACAACGCTGCTGAAGGCTGGTGACCTTCTCAGCATGAAAACAAAAACACAAACCCAAGACCACTCTCTCGGTTCCAGTTCTACCTCCCCCCTCTCCCAACCCTCCTTTATTAACTGAAGTTTTTCGGGGGACTGACCTTAGAACTACAATCTCCAGCATATGACGATTTGATACTTAACTTTGACATGATTTCGACTCAGAAAATAAACTTATTGCATAAAGGTGTTAGTTGGGCGTATAATCTAAACAATGAATAATACAAATTACAAAATAGCCTCGGAAAGGACTGGAACTTTTAATGACAAAAGGCATGCTCACGGAAAATCTAAAGGTCATGTTTCAGGCGACAAATGGAGACTAGGTGTTTGGAATGCTAGGGGATTAAATGATCTCAATGTAAAAGAATTGCGTGAAACTATGGACGTGAAGAAACTAGACATTGTATGTGTGTCTGAAACAAAGAAAAAGGGATGCGAAACCAAAGACATAAAAAATGGCGTGTTGAAAGGCGGATTTGAAATATGGTCAGGAGTAGACTGTGAATCACATGGTAAACAAGGAGTAGGTCGGATTTTGAATGAAAGAGCAAAGCAGCATCTCGGAGACCATGGTTTCGTGTCTCCCAGACTGCTGTGGGCTAGAATGAAAGTAGGGATCAGAATACTATTCATCATAGCATGCTACGCGCCGGTTGACAGTGATCCTAGAGAAGTAAAACACGCCTTCTGGGACACTTTAAATGACACAATAAACATTTGCGAACATGGGAAAAGAATAATTCTACTAGGAGACATGAACGGTTGGGTGGGCATCCAAAATCAGGGTGCAGAATGAGTATTAGGTAATTTTGGGGATCCAAGAACAAACTATAACGGAGATAAATTAGTTGGTCTATGCTTAGAAAGGGGTCTGTTTATTACAAATACTTGGTTGAGGCATAAAATGATCCACATGTACACCTGGTCTAAAGGAAATAGCCGCAGTATAATTGACTTTGTTGTTGCGGATGAAAGACTAAGGGATTTAGTCAAAGATACAAGAGTCATGAGGGGTCCTGAATGCAATACTGATCATTACCTTCTGATCTCAAAAATTAATTTAGGTCGGAGATCGAGAAAAAAGAGAACCAATAAAGCAAAACAAACGCGAATCAAAATTGAGAACCTACAGAAACCGGATGTGCGAATAGATTTCCAAAATAAGATAATCGAAAGCATAGATAGGGCAACATGGGAGGACCGTATAAAAAACAAAGATATAGAGGGCACCTGGACAATGTTACGGGATATCCTTGTTAGATGTACGATCGAAGTGTGTGGTACCGCAATTGTAGGAAGAATTTCTGGTGATGCATGGTGGAATGATGAAATTCAGGCTGCCCAAAAAGCAAAAAGAGAAGCGTAGAAGAGAACTTTGAACATCGCAGGTCTTAGCAATAAGGAAAGAAATAGACGTAGAAATGATTACAGACGCGAAAACAGGATACTTAAACGATTAGTTAAATAAGTAAAGATACAATTAGAGCAGAAGAGATAAAAATACAAAACGACTTTGCAGGAAGCAGGAAACTACTTTATAAGAAAATGAAAGGAAACAAAAGTACAGAAATTGTCAACATGAGAAATAGTAGGGGGGAAATGGTATATCATGCAGACGGAATACTAGAGTCTTTCAGAGACTATTTTAGGAGACAATTCGGAGATGAAGCTATAGGACACCACAACTGCGGTAACACGATGCGATGGAAAACTCAATTGAAAAAGTCTGTGTCACTGAGGTTAGGGATATAATTAAGAACTTGAAAAACGGTCAGGCTGCCGGGGTAGACGGTATTAACGCTGAAATGCTTAAGCACGGTGGCGCGTGCATACCACATAGACTGTGCAAATTGATAAATTTATGTTTCGAGATGGGAGACGTCCCAGACGATTGGAAAAAAGCAATAATCGTACCAATATACAAGAGAAAGGGAGATAAAAGCGAGTGCAATAATTACAGAAGAATTAGCTTATTAAGCACCGTAAGCAAAATATATTCAAAAATACTTATTCGTAGGGTAATGAAAATAACAGAAGCAAAGATTTGGGAAGTCCAAAGTGGGTTTATGCCAGCAAGGTCATGTACGGATCAAATATTTAGCTTAAGGCAAATAACAGAAAAAAGTTTGAGAGTAGGAAAAAAAGTATTCTGTGCATTTATTGACCTAGAAAAAGCTTTTGACAAGGTAGATAGAAGTAAACTTTGAGAAGTCCTGAAAGAGTATGGAGTCAATGGATGGATCCTACAAGCTGTAAAAACAATATATACAGGTAGCAAAGCGAGTGTAAGAGTGAATGGGAAACTGAGTGACTGTTTCGATATTATTCAAGGAGTTAGGCAAGTATGCGTTATGTCTTCATGGTTATTTATATTATTTATGGACAAGTGTTTAAGAATGATTCTCTTCGACAAAGAGGGTGTGGATCTCGAAACAGTAAAGGTACGTGGGTTAGCGTTCGCAGATGATAAGGTTGTTATGCCAGAGTCTATCGAAGACTTACAAAGAATGTTAAATAAACTAGATGCAAGCATTAAGAGCATGGGCCTCAAAATTAACGCAAATAAAACAAAAACTATGGTGTTCGAAGAAAAGAGTGAGAAAACACTATGCAATATTTTATTAAATGATGAGAGAATTGAACAAGTTGATAAGTTCGTATACCTTGGTAGCTTATTTACTAGGGACGGGAAGATAGATGAGGAATTAGATAGACGAATAAATGAAGCTAAGAAGGTTATTGGTAGAGCAGGTCCCCTTATCAGAAGTAAAAATATATCAAATAAAGCTAAAATGACAATACATAATTCTTTATATATATTTTAATTAAAATCGTAGACTAAAATTCTACTTCTTTCGGTTCATCTGAAAGAAAATCTGAATTAGTAGTTGCCATTTTTTTTTAAAGTTTAATAATAATTTATATAACTATTATTTTTCGTGGAACTTTTCCTGATTATCGATACGGTAAATTATTAATACTAATTTGAAAAGATTTTTACTAAAGATTTGAAATGTGATATTATATTTATAGTTAATTAAGTGGTTAATAATTACTAATATTTCATTAAATAATAAAGGTTTAACTTTGACAATTTTTTAATTGTAAAATTGTAATCGCTTCGAATGAAACATTACTTTTCTAATTACATTATTCAATTTTGATCACTCTGAATTAGTCTAATTTAAAAAATTGCAGTTGGTCATTTGTTTTTCAGAGATTCTGATACAAAAATCGTTTGATATGTATTTTTTTTTTAATTTCAAGCAAATTCAATTAGAACTTAGTCAATATCGTAAAAAAATTTAAATCTTAGTATTTTATATGTACATACAAATGGGAGAGAAATACTGTCTTGATTTGGAAGAACACCGTTAACTGCATTTTGGATAAGGCCCTTGAGCCGCCTACCGTTAATTGCTTCAGGTGACTTTATCCGATTTGCAGTTAACGGTGATCTTCCAAATCACGGCAGAATAGGCATGTCGTTGCCGGATCTAAATAACGAGCGGGCTGTTCTACCTAGATCTTGGATTGTTAAACCTCTGTTGCTTTTGCAAGCCAACATGGTCCACTCCCCCTTGTAACTTATGATCAATCCCCGCGCCAAGTTAGGTAGCATGTGGCTAGTCCCCTCCAATTCCTATGTCCATCAGAGGTGGTGGAGCTTTGCCAAGGGAACACAGGGGCCACTGCCTCCCATGAAAATCGACCAGGGAGGGCCAAAGTCTTGATTTGCCTACTCGCAAATAAAATGCTTAAACTCTTGCGATCGTAGGATATAGAAACCTTTCAATTCTTTCTTGCTTTGTTGATTTAAAATCTCTCTGGAATCTATGTGGAATAATAGAAGCCTTTCCGAATTCTTTTAAATTTATCCAAAACCTTTGCGAAATATTTGAAATTTTTGTAAAGTCTTCATAAGATCTTTGAGATATTATTGCAACCTTTGTAAATTCTTCGTGAAATTTTGGCGAAAAAGCTTTTTTAAATCTATTCAAAAATTTTAAAATCTTTGAGAATTCTGAAAACTTTTGTGAAAGAATAGATGTCTTTGTAAAATAATGGAAATATCTGTGAAATCTTCTAAACATATCCTAAATCTTTCCGAAATGTTTCAAATCTTTGTAAAATCATTAGGACGTCATTGGAATTATTTGTTCAATCTTTGAAATCTATTTTAAATTTTTGCGAAATATGTGGAAGCTTTGTGAAATCTTTAAATTCATTGGGAAATCATTGAAAATTTTGTGAAATCTTTCTGAAATCTTAGTGCATTCTCTCAAAATCTTTGCAAAATCCTTAGGCAATTATTGAAATCTTTGGTTCAATCTTTAAAGTCTATCTGAAATTTTTCTGAAATATTTGAACTATTTGGGAAATCATTTAATTATTTATGAAATACGGGTAAATTCTTTAAAAATCATTGTGAAATATTTGAAAGGTATCTGAAATCTTTCAAATCTATGTGAAATCTCGGCGAAATTTTTGAAATCTTTGAAAACTTTGGGAAATCATTGAAATTTTTGTGAATTGTTTAAAAGTCTTTTCAAATTATTTTAAATACTTTTGAAATATTCGGTGATAATTGTTAAATTAATAAAACCTTTATGAAATCTTTCTAAAATAATTGAAGTCTTTATGCAGTATTTTAAATCGACCAGAAATCTTTGAAATCTTAATCGTCGAATAATAGAAGACTTTATCAAATCTTTTAAATCTATGCGAAGTTTTTGCGAAACCTGTGAAATTGTTCCGATTTCTATGGCATTTAACCGTTCTTTTAATAATGTCATTTTAAGTTATAATAATATCAGCTTTTAATAATGCCAATTTAAGTCAAAATCAATTGGACTTAAATAAGTTAGTGCACATTTGTGAATGGACATACTTTGACGTGCTAGCGCATCTGGAGCACGTTGGGACGACCCCTTGTAAGATTTGGCAAGTTTACGCCTGTGGCGTAGAAAACATTTGGGAGTCTAATCTGTGATGCAGCTAGCCCCTTCATCGTTCGGGAAACTATCCTTTGAAACAGGTTGTAAAAAGTAGAAATATAGGCGGGAAGTCTCTATTACAGTGGTCGGCAAACTTTTTGCTCAATTTTCAGGTATGGTCAGGCTGCACTCGACTTAATTTTTTCTACTACTTTCCGGTCCATTTATGTACCTTAGTGTGAGTGAACTTACTCCAGCAAATCTGCGAATTTTTTCGATTCCAATGATATATTACTTGCCTAGAAAAGTTGACAATTTGAGAATATTTTCAAATCGCTAGTTGAAAAATTAAAACTTTTAAAATTTCTTTACTTTGACATTCCTGTGGAAAAAAGACCCTTGCTGGAGTAAGCTCACTCACACTAAGGCACATGAATGGACCGAAAAGTAGTAGAAAAAACTAAGTCGGGTGGAGCCTGACCATACCTGGAAATTTAGCAAAAAGTTTGCCGACCACTGCTCTAGGACAGCGATTCCCAAACTTTTTATGCACTTTCTGGGGAGCGGCAGGGGCCCCACCCTCAAATTTTTGCACAATACTGGAACCCAAGTGAGATACTGGACGCTAGTCGTTCGTGCTCGGTTGCTTGCTTCGCTGAGATTTTCGTTGTTAGAGAATTAGAGCCGGTTGAGAAAAATGAAAAGTTGGTTAAATATTAATCAATATAATTTTAATAAGCTCCGTTAGATTTGTTAGATTATCAAATAGACGTTAAAAAAAGGTAGAAGAAGATCGGATAATAACTTCAAGAGTTATCGCACTTTTGTTGCATTCACAAGATTTGTAAATATTTCATTTATTAGTTCGGATATTAACCGATTTTTAAAAACTTTGTTTTCATTTTCTTTAAATTATATCATGAAATTCATTCAGCCAATTAAAATTTAATTGAGCTAAGTCTTTATAATTTCAGTTATTGCAAGTTCATAACAATGAAAGGGTCATTCGTGGTAGGTATACGAAAGTCGAGGAAAGTAGCCTTCTGCTCGCAGCGGGGAGCCTGCCTAGCTGCCCGGCCCGAGGTGGCATCCCCCTGCCGGCGGCAGCCTCATCTGCCGGCGGCACTAGTTTGGGAATCGCTGCTCTAGGAGTCTAGGACTCTCGGTAGATTACTGGGGATGAGTATTCCATGATGGGGGTGAACTTCAATATTTATTTCTGTTCTTATCGAATTTTCTTAACACGTTTATTATGATTTACAGAAGTTGTTCTTTTCAAAGGAAGAACTTTCCGATAAATTCAACACAAATAAATGGAAATTTTTTTATCAACATATAATTTTTTAGAATTTTCCAGTTATTATTCTAATTATTAAAATGCAAATTCATCCAACAATGTATGTTTATATTAATGAAACGTTAAAAATGCATTTTTAAGGTATTTTGCGATGAAGGTAAAATGAAATTCTTCTATCTGAATTTGATCTGAATTTTCTACAGAATTGCATTTATCACGTTTGTTACTTCAAGGTTTAGATTAATGTAACATTAATATGCATAATGAAATTAAGAAAAATTCAAGATCTGGCATACAAAATTGTATTTATTCAAGCGAGACGTGTATGCCACAGTATTTTAAATTATATTTGACATGCGCAAAAGAAACTTAATTGTTAATTAGGCGTCAAACACAATCGTAAAAATCTGTTTTTCGGATTCAGGGGGTCTAAAAACGTGGACATTTGACAAAAACTGGGGGAACCAATTTTCCAGAAATCTAATACCTTCTCTGACGAGAATGTAAAAATTGAGAATTATTCTAGATCAATCTTAACTCTTAAAGATCTACATCCCTTTCCTCACATTACTCGCTTCCACGCTCAGTGAGTCACGCCTACAGCACGAAAGGTTTACAGAAAGAATAAAATAAGGGACTAGAAGCGTCTATTCACTGGACAAGCAGCGAAATTTAGCTGTTATTCAGTGAAGTTTCACTGATCAGCAGCTACATTTCACTGTTTTAGCAGTATATATACGCTGATTTGAATTAGACATATACTGATTCAGACTTAGAGAGTACAAAGAAGACGAATTTTCAACAAAATACAGGAATGTTCAATTCAGAAAGGACAATTTTTATACAAATAGTTGCATTTCAAATAAAAAATATAAATTTTAAACGAAAAATGAAATAGTTGCATTTTCAGTTAAAAAAATCATTTTCAACCAAATAGTCAAATTTTTAGTCAACGAGATGAATTTTCAACTGAATTGAAGGAATATTCAACTGGATTCGTTATTTTTTTTTTTAACTTTCAACAAAATAGCTTCATTATCAGCTGCGTTTAGTTGCATTTTCAGTTAAATAAATCATTCTATCGACCAACAAGGCGAATTGTTAACAAAATACATGAATTTTCAAGGAAATAGCATTTGAAATTTTATCTAAAAAGATTAATTGTTAATCAAGAAGACGAACTATCTACCAAAAAGACGAATTGTCAACCAAAATAAGAGCTCATACGCGCGCTCTGCGCGCGAATCACTACTTTGCTTACAATTATTTTATTTGGTAATAAAGTTCAATAAAATACCACGATAATCATTTTTACTTTAATAACTTCTATTTGTACACGGATTCGCGTGGGTATCCTCTCACGGTACAGAATCAATGATTGTGCAACACTAAACATTTTTATCAAATGTTTAGGCAAATGCGAGTACTTCCAATAACCTCGTATATAGCCGTATTATAATTTAATTGTACTAAAATTAATGCACTGATTTTAAACCCGCCTTAGTAAAAGAAAAAATTTCAAATGCGCAAAGATTGTGAATTTGAGAGACCACTGTTCCAGCGTGGATTTAAACATAAAAAATCTGCTCGCTACGCGGGCACATTCTCATCCCGTAGGGCGCGCAACAGTTAGTTCTCGCGCTTCGCGCTCGATTGTACTTTATCTCGCGCTACACGCTTGGTCTTTATATTTTTGCAAATTCTTGCATGAACATATTAAAATTAAGACTCAAAACATCCACCACTGTAAATTTGTAATTGTGAATTCTCTTTCATTAAAAGAGAGTTTGAGCGCACCTACAGCACGCGACAGATGGCAATCGCACTCCGCACTTAGTCTTTGCATTTGTTCCGCATTTCTTCCGCATTCGGGCACAGACCTTTTAAAATTCAAAGATGAACGGACCGACAACTGTAATTTTGTGATTTTAAACTCTCTTTTGTTAAAGATCTTTTGGCTTTAACGAACACATTCTCATCACGTATCTCCTGCTTCGCACTCGATTTTGTCCAACATGTCAACTTTTATACATTATACACAACACTTGTATATCAATTATAATACATTTCTATGTAACTCTGCCTGACATTACTTATTAAAAATTGCAAAATAAAAAGCAAATTGTATTTATTCTGATTATTTTTGTATTTGTTTCCTATTTTGCTTCAAATTGTATTCTAAGCTGCTCTGAAACACGTATCATTTCAATAAATGTATATCATTACAATTCATAATATGCATAAAAATTGAATCATACTAATTCTTATTTCCTTGTTTTTATAATTTTTATTTTTAATGTTGTTTTTTACAATTAAATAAAAACTACTACGCATCTGCATAGGGTATAATACAGGAACCTATATAGATACCTATATAGAACCTATATAGATTATATAGGAGCCTATGTTCTCTTTCGTCTTTTCTGTGCTTTTTCCAAAAAGTGAATTTTTGCATTTTTTATCTTATGTTTTACGATTAAAAGAAGATCTACTCGCCCAATCGAAAAATGATTAATAATAAATTTATGGATCTTTTTAGGCGAACAACTGTTGTCTGGTAATTTAATTTCATTCCTTGTGTCGATGTTCAAAAGTAAAATCTAGATGTTCTGGGTTAACATATTATATGTTTAACTATAGGCCAACAATCTAGATGTTCGAAGTTAGCATCTGTAGATCTTAAAATGTGAAATGTTACCCCCTAACATTCAAAATGTTCTACTGAAAAATCCGAGATATTACATGTATGGTTATGTAAAATTACGTCGGTAAATATTTGAGGAGTTTTCTTATTTATGGTCATTTAAGGAATTAATTGATAAGTTGTTTGTGAATTTTAAATTAAACTTTAATGTTCGTTCACGAACGAAAAACAGATAAGGGGTCAAGTTGAGGTTATATTCAATATTTCTAATTCAAAATAAAAACAAGGATGAATAATCGGAGAACGAATGATCTGTAATCCGAATTAAATATTCTATCTATTTTAAGTTACTTAAACTCAAATTTTATTTTCAATTTATAAACCTTTTGTCAAATGTATTAAGGGGCTGTCCATTACTTACGTAAGGCAATTTAAAGAAATTTTGTCCCCCTCCCCCCCTCAATAAGAAAACATAAGATCCTAATAATAACCCCCCTCTAACTTACGTAAGATTTCTACCATAAATTCTAAAAAAAGTACAACTGGTT
>NC_046660.1:141574785-141578375 GCF_010883055.1 Belonocnema kinseyi
TTTCAGCAAACTCAAAGTCTGTAAAATCTGTTTGTACATCAATGTTGTCGATCCATTCGACTACTGTTTCCCCTGTTTCTTCTTGAACCACACACAAAACTTTGCACGTTTGTGACTCAGTCATCTGACCGAGCTGAAGTGAGCGTCGTGTCAAAGACCGAGAGCGGTTCGAGAGCATTCTTGGCGCGGCATAATTCAAAAATACGAATTTTTAGGTTAATGACCTTACGTAAGATCCTCTTCAAATTCATTTTATTTCATAGTAAGACATCGTAAGATTTTTCTGACCCCCTCCCCCCTAAATTGCCTTACGTAAGTAATGGACAGCCCCTAAGTCAATAAACCTAAAACATAAGATCGTTGTTCTCTTCTTTAGACTTAAAAAAGTCGTTATCCAATTTCATCTAAGGACATCTAATTTCTATTCTTTGGAAATGTTCCAAAGTTGTAATATTCCATAATTTTAATATTGAATATATATAGCTTTGAAATATAGTCGTGAAATTGCAATGAGCGATGCGCATGCGCTCGAACGGTTTTAACATTTGAATGTGTTTTAGTTTAACATAAAAATATTTTTACACCTAACATCTCAAAAAGATGTTAAATGTTTGGCATCAATATCTGCGTATTAGGTGCTACAATCTTACCCTTTGAACATCTACATTTGAACATCCATTTTTCCCCGTGTGTCCTATCAAAAATTATAGCTCTTTTTTGGATGAACAATTTTTGTCTCATTTTTTTCGTAGCTTATATCGAAAAGTGATTCATTATCAATTTGTAGTTCTTTCCAGGGCGCGCAATTTGAGCTTTTTTACTTTTTTCGTATCTTGCATAGTTTGACCAAAACTTGGAATTTTTGAATTTTTCATTATTTTTGGTACGATCAAATTTGTAATGTTCAACTTTTCGACCAAATTAAAAAAGTTGTTATCGTAGTCCTGTAGGGCTTTCAAAAAGCTAAGTTTTTCTTGTCCTGGCTTTTTTTCATATCATGTGTTTTTTGGCTTAAAATATTCATTTTCGTTTGACTTTTTTTTGGATTTTGAAAATGCTCTAACTCTGATAATTTTTTTTTATAGAAAAAGGTCATGGGGATAAATTGTTTGAGTTTCTAAGTACTATGAACAAACGTACATAGAATTTTTAAATCTTGAAAAAATGTGATTTCGAAATTTTTTTGTATGAACAAATTTGGAATTTTCAACTTTTTGACCGAATTGAAAAAGTTGTTATCATAATCTTGAAGGGCTTTCGAAAAGCAATGTTTCTCTTCTCCAGACTTTTTTTTCTTATCATGCGTTGTTTGGTCTAAATTGTTCATTTTATTTTTTTTTTTTGATTTTGAAAATGCTATAACTCTAGTGATTTTTGATTTTTCGAAAAAAGTAATTAGGATAAATTGTTAAATTTTTTTAACACTATGAATAACCATACAAAGAATTCTTGAATTTTTAAAAAAGTGGTCTCAAAAATATTCAAGAAGTGCCCACTTTTTGAATTTTCATCCAAAATGGCTGGCTAACGAACTTGACCTTTAATTTAGGACACTAAACGAGTGTACCAAAGGGCAATCTAATAGATTACTTTTTTCAAAAGTTATCGTGTTCACAGACAGACAGACATACAGACATACAAACAGATAGACACATTCGTAGAAACCTGTTTTTCTGATTCAGAGGGTCTCAAAACGTGGACATTTGACAAAAACTGGGGGGTGAAATTTTACACAAATCTAATACCTTCTCTGATGAGAATGTAAAAATCATATTACAATAAGTGATAATAATTCTATTTTCATTCTTATTAAATATATAGTGCATACATTTTCTTATAAAAATTAATTTGTTTAAAATGTTCAAATGGTTCAAAATCTAAAAAAAAGTTAAGTTCTGAATTTGTTTATGAAATTTATTTGTATAATAAATCATTACTGTAAATTTGCAAGGTGTCGTAGAAAAATGTGATTAGAAATATACTCTTTGTTGATTCCGTAAACAAATTAGGCCTATTCTTCAAAAAATGCCCAAACTAGTGATTTGCTCATGAAAGTAGTTTAAATAATAAATCTTGAAAATGCGATTATTGTAATCAATCGGAAAGACGTTTTTAATTAAATTTGTAAAAAAAAACTGACCCTATTCGTTTGAAAAATAGCCAAATTCTGAAGTTGTTATGAAAGTTCTTTAAATAATTAACCATTCTTGTAGATTTAACAAATACCTTAGGAAAGAGTCATCACAAAGTCAATCATAGAACACATATCATTATGTTTCTGACTTTATACATATGGAAAGAAAAAATTTACCACTTTTTAATTGTTTAAACAAATATAATTTGTTTAAATAATTACTTTTCCAAAAATACTTTTGACATCGTAATTAATTATATGTGTTCTATTCAATAGTTATCGAAAAATAACTGCTTGAGCAAATGAAAATTGTGTGAACAAACAGAACTTTGTTAAACATTAAAAGAAATGTATGAAAATTATGTAATTATTATTATTATTATATATGTATATATACGTATATATGTATGTATGAATGTATGTATGTATATATGATATTAAATATACCTATTTAATTTTTCAATAAAAATCAAAAGAAAACTTTCTGTACATAAAAATTAAGTGAAAAATGCACTTAATCCTTTTTTAATAAAACCAATGTCAGAAGCCAAAAAACATTGCTTCGAAAATGATTTTTCAAAAAGTTTGTTTTCAGCGATGCATACTTGCTGAGAACATTTTTCTCTTAATTTTTTTTAACAGAAACTTATACTTTAAAATTGTATATTGAATTTGAAAATTATCCTTGAATTATTATTATATAAACTCCTAATCTGTTAAGAAAACATAATAATAATTTGAAATTTAAATAGTATATATTAAAATAATTAGGTATAATTATTCATATTATTATTATCAAAGTATTATTGTTCTAAAAACTGAAGATGATAAATTTAAAAATTGTATTTATTGTAATAACATTTTATAGTTGAAAAAATCATTAAAACCAATGCTTAGTTAAATAATTAATTTTAAACTGTAATGTGAAATTCAACAATTTTGAAGGAATATTTAAAATTGTATACATTGAAAAATTTAGCAGGTAAAAATTAAAGAATTTTGCATTAATAGTTGTAGGGGTTTGTTGAAACTTGATTGTTGTTGAAGATTTATCATTTTAGTTGAAATTCATCTACTTAGTTGAAAACCCGTTTTTTTTTAAGTTTAAATTAATTTTTTGAACTAAAAATAAACCTTTTTGGTTAAAACATTACGATTTTAGTAGCATATTTAGTTCTTTGGATACACTGAAAAAACTAGTTGGTTGGGACAACTAACAAAGTAGTAGGCCCAACTATTTTAGTTTGTAATATATGCCGCTGCTATTAAAGTGGTTGAGGCTACTACTTTTATTCGCAAGATTGCTAGTAGTTGCCCTTGCTACTTTATTTGTTCTCGCTACAACTTTCGATGATAGGTACTACTTTCAAGCAGCTGTGTTTACTACTTCAAATAGTAAGCGTTACTACTTCACTTAGTAAGTCTTACTATTAACTTAGTTATTTTACAAATAAAT
>NC_046660.1:141578475-141585642 GCF_010883055.1 Belonocnema kinseyi
TTTTGAAAATTAAAATTCGAAATTTTTTTCTAAAGCCTCCAGGGGACTTCGTTTTCGCACGAAAAAATTTTATGTGCCCTTATTGCATCCGAACCCACAATTACACTTACAAATTTTTATACTTTTCTGCATTCTTCGAAATCGTGAAGTGAAATTAAAAGAGTTGATAGTTGCACAATTTTCAGTTAAAAGTAATTGTAACTAAACAATTATGAATTAAATGCCAACAGAATAAATTTAAAAAAAAGAAAAATCAAGACAATAATTTCTCAAATTCAAGTCGTAATGATGAGAATATTTTAGAACCAAGGCATTGAATATTGATATTTTTTATTCGAGAGAGGTTAAGAAAAAAACAAAACATTTGAAACTAACCTTCAAAAAGTTTGTTTGTTGAATAATTGGTTTACTTTTGAATGGTTATAATACAAGAGTTTTATATTTTCAAATTCCAAAGGTACAATAACACATTCAAAAACTGTTCATTTCTAAAGGATTTACATTTTAGGTTCGCTTCAGTTTTAGCATTCTGGAGTATATTTTTTTCATTTGTAATGTTTCCCATTTCAAATAACTGTTTATTTTGAACCTTTTTTTATAATAATTCAATTTTAATGTCTACAATAATTGAAATTTTTTCCATTTTGAACTTTGAAACGTTTAATGTAGTCTTCAATTTCAAATTGTGAAATTTTGAATCGGTTATAATTCTAATTTATTCAAATTCAAATGCTTTGTATTTAGAATCATTTATTTTGAATGCTTTTTATCAAAAATCATTCATTTGAATTTTAAATTATCTATTTTTCAAAATTCTTATTAGAATATCTTTAATTTGTAACGCTTTCAAATTGTTCTATTTTCGGAATTTCTATCTGAAATCATATTCAATTTAGGGATTCTTGAATTGAAAATAACATTTTTTAGATTTGAACACTTTGAATCGGAAGTTGTAGTATTTCAACTTTTTTTGAATGATATTGTCTGAATTTAAAAATTTTAGTCTTTTTATTAGATTCGAAATATTGTCCTTTTTTAAATTCTACCTAATCTGCAATAGTTTGGATTTTAACGCTTTCAATAAAACTGATTTAATCAATTTAAAATTTAAACGCTTTCAATTCGAAATTAATAATTATTGTTTCGAAAATTTTCATTAATAGATTCTTTATTATTTATATTTTTTATTGTTGAGGGTTGGGATGTTATCAACGCGTCTAGATCAAATGAGCGTGTCTAACTGGGGTTCTCCCCATGTGATAACCAAGCGGAGCTTGGCAGCTAACCTCACAGTTCTGTTAATCAGCTCTCTAATCATAATTTTCCACATGTTACAAATGCTTTGGTTAAAATGATGCAAAAGGTCCACGCAATGGTTGGGCCAGAATGGCAAACCTTAGTGAATCAGTATCAGCTAGACAACGGCAACAAGTTCTCATGGAGTTTTTTGAAAACTCCGTGAATCTGACGGTCGATTTCCACACGCGAGTGGAGTACTTGGTGACTGGAGGTATACAATGTATTAGTTTTTGTAGCCTTTAACGTTAATTTTAAATTGTATGCTTCATTTCCTTTAACAATTTGTTAACGCAAATGCATTTATGTAGAAAAACCACCATCTGAGGAACCTGGACTGGAGGATACATGCGGTGTGATCTGAAAGAAAGATTGGTCAGAGAGATCGACGACAATGCGCGACACAATCCTTACCTGCCCAGTCTGCTTCAGAAAATACGAGCTGGATAGGTATTTCCTGAAACATCTTCTCGACAAGCATAATTTAAAGCAGTGCGAAAGTTGCCAGGAGTATATAAATATGAAAACTGGAATCCACACGTGCGAAGAAGCAATTTTTTCATGTGAATCAGTTGACACGTATGTGACATCAGGCGAAGTCTTGTACGAAGAGATAAGTGCACATGATGGCGAGACACCGGATTTCCTGGTAGAAGATGACAACGGTCATGAACAGTCAACGAACGTTATGTTGGGTAATCATTTGCTGATATCACATAACATCACGTTCCATGAAGAAGACGCCACTATGGAAGTTAATGCGAACGAGACTTTAAGCCCGGAATCAGTTGATATGCCTTAATCACTAGCTGTCCTCAATCAAGATCGTCATCCGTTGAGTGTTACTACCGCAGATCGGTATCCGGAACAGCCCAGCTCACTTACTGAGCAGATGCGGTGGATGCAAAAAAATTTACACTTAAAAAGTAAAGGGAAAATTCTTCTTGATGACATCAATGTAAAGAGTGTGAAAAGGCGAAAAGTACTTGCCGAGAAAAAGGAGAACAGTAAGTCATGTAGTGTCAAAAACTGTTCAAATATGTCCAGTATATTTTCAATGCGGCTATCCCCTACTGCAAATACCTATATAGGTGCCTGTAAAGGTCACTAAAAGGATTCTATATAATGATCCTATAAGTGACCTATATAGGATCGTATATAGGATTACCTATATAGGTCGGTATAGGTGCCACCTCTAGGAAAGGAAACAGCTTCCTGCATAGGATCCTTTATAGAATCCTAAATGATTCTATCGTAAGGGTATGGGTTCCTTCTTCCTCCATATAAGAACCTATACATGTTCCTACTAACTAGGCAATCGCATAGTCAAAAATAACTACTGCGCAGCTGTATCTGCTATAGGAATCTACTGCGAAATACTTCCGGTTCATCATCTGTCCTATATAGGTCACTAATAGGATTCTATATAGTATCCTTTGCCGGAAGCTGTTTTATTTCCTATAGGTGTCTCCTCTACTGATCTATATAGGTGACCCTATATACGATCCTACATAGGTCACTTGTAGGATCCTTATATAGAATCCTATTAGTGACCTACCATACATAGGTATTTGCAATAGGGTCTGAAATTAAAGAAAAAAAATTCTGGTCGTTTTTTCATTTTTTTATTTAAATTTTGTAAATCTTTAATCATTAACTTTATCTGTTGCTGAAAATTCGACTATTTTGATGAAAAGTCATCACTTTTGATTGAAAATGTATCTTTCATCGTTGCAAATCATCTTATTTTGTTGACAATTTAATTTGTAGGCTTAGAAATTTGACCATTTGTCTTAAAATTCATCTTTGCAAGTTTCCAGTTTAACTATTTGGCTGAAGCTTTAATTATTTTGTTTAAAATTCGTCTATTTTGGTTAAAAAATAAATTTTCCAGCTTGATAATTCAACTCGCTTTTAAAAAATTCATTTTATTGACTTCAACATTCAACTAATCGGTTGAAGTTTAATAGGATTAACTATAGAAATCTTTTATAGTTCAGGGCGTTGAAAGCAGGACCCAATATTATTATTGCATTATGTAAATTCTACAAAAATGATGTAGTTTATAATTGAAAGCGACAGATAATGGTTAAACGATAAAAAACGACACAGGACGCGCCTAGTTGCTCGATGCTTTCCCGAACTACCTCCAATCCGGGAACGTCATAGCTATATGGAGAGAAAAATGTATACTTACACCTGCTTCACTTGCGAGAGAAGATTTAGCAGAAACAATCGACACGTAAATTTCACTGAGTGCTTCGAATGTGGTTGAACTCTGGTAACGCGGAAAATTTTCTGCTGAGGTAATATTCACTGAAAATGCAGATAAGTCTTAGTTTTTAGAGCATTATAATTCTTTGACAACGTTCCTCAAGCTCTTACAGTGAGATTTGCACAGATTGAATCTTAAAGTGGGAATAAGTTAAATTAAAAAATCCCATTACCTATTACTAATCCATCTCCTTATAAAGGCCTTTTATTTTTTCAGATGATGGCACGTGTTCGTTGAAATAATTACGTATACGTTAAAAGCTTAATTTAACATAATGTTATGTAATATAAGTAAGTGAAATATATAATATTTAAAAAAGGCTTACCTGATTTATATATTTTTAATCTGCAAGTCATCCTTGAAGTTTAGGAAGCTGTAAACGAGTTGCAAGAACAATAGCAGTTTAATATTAAGTTTAGTATAAGTACCAGTTAAATATTAAGTACCCATGAAAGAAGACAGAAAATTTCCATCAAGGACGACATTCGAATATGAAAAAAATCGCCACCGGTAATGATTATTTGCGTAACATGAGGCACGGATCCAGAGAAGTGGCTGGAGGGAGCGGTCTTGGATAAGTTTCTTATTAGCAGTCAAATATTTATTCATAAAAAATAGCGTTCAGAAGCGGACTGAGACTCACCAAACGACCTGATAAAAGTCTTGCAGACTAGTCCTAAAAGCGCCATTCTACACAATTTTTCTGAAATATTTCCAGCGATTTAAAAATATTTCAACCAGTTTCAAGGGAATTTATGGAATTTCCAACGATTTTAATTATTTGAAAAAATCCTCAAAGGTTTTAAAGATTTTAAGGAAATTCAAATGATTTTATGGCAGTCGAAGGGATTGCACAAGAGTCAATGAAGTGATTAAATGTTATTTAAAATATTTTAAGTGATTTTTGACGGATTTCAATAGATACTCAAATATTCTAAGCATTTTATAATATTTCTATAAACTGCAAAGAATTTCTCAAAAATGAGGCGATTTGTAGGATTTCAAAGATTTAAAGATTATTTCGAATATCTCGGTTAATTTGCGTTTTAAAAGAATTTCCTTAAATTTTGAAAGATTTGAAAGTATTTTATAGGATTTCTAAGACTTGAGAATATTGAAAAGGATTCCAAAGTATTTAAGAGAATTTCCGAGATTTAAAAAAAATTCAAAGGACTTTTAGAAGGGTTTATAAGATTTTAAAAACTTTTAATAAGGTATTTTAATCAATTTTCCTCGTTGTCAATGGATTTCATAGGGCTTCAAATATTTCAAGATATTGAAAGGAATATCATCAGATTTCATGCAATTTTACGGATTTCGACGGATTTTATATTATAATGGCTTTCAAGGAATTTATTCAAAAGAATTAATGGATTTAGAAGGATTTAAAAATTTTGAAAAGATTTTTAAACATTTGTATTAGATTTCAAGAACTTTAAAGGTTATTTTAAGAGATTAGGACATTTAAAAAGATTACCAAGAATTTATAAGCTCCTACAAAATTTCAAGATTTTTAAAAAGATTTCAAAGAATTTGACACATTTTGTGTATTTACAAGGATTCCAACGAATGAACATTCATTTAAAAAATTTGAAAGAACTTCCAAGGTTCTAAAGATTTTAAGTAATTAAAAAAATTGTGGTTTTCAACAATTTACTAGACTTTCAGAATATTTAGAAGGATTTTATAGGGCCTATGAGGTTTTAAGGGATTTTAACATTTATAAATATTATTTTTTCTATGATAAAAACATTTGGCGGATCTGCAATATATTACTTCATTATTTTTTCTTTTTTTTGTATCTGCTGGCGCACTTCTTTTTATTATATAAATAGAATTATAGGCCTGCAAAAAGGTTTTTTTCTCTTCTTTAATTTCTGGTAATTGACTTTATTTTATCATGTTACAACTTATTGAATAGATAAATAAATATAATGTTAACTATATATCATTCAAAAAAATTAAATTCCAGTTTATTTTTGTATTAGGTTAAAAAAAATTTTTTTTACACTTTTTGAATGTTTCCAAATTTAAAAAGTACTATTATATGTGAAGTTTAATTATTTTTCAAAGCGCAGTTAAATGTACTTAAGTTATGATGAAAAAGTTATACAATTTTTTTTTAAATATTCCCTCAACTTTTCTTGCTATAATTATAACAATATAGTTTCAAATGAAGCAGTTAAAGTATTGCTCCAGAAAATATGAATGATATTCTTTTATCAATGTCTAATGACCTTATACATATTATTATAAGATATATGCACATTCGCGTAATTCAAGTTTTGAAGAATCCTAATTTAAAGCCTTCGACATTAGCGAACGACGCCTCATCGTACCTAATAACTGTGATAAAGTTTTTCACCACATATTCTCAGACACATAACCTCAAATTGATATACCATTATTAAATTTTTGAACAACAGCTTCACGTTTTTCGGGCACAGATCCTAATGAAAATCAATACAATTCGTAAATTTAAAATTAACAAAAAATCTATAACCCCATACAGAAAATCATTCACGGCGAATCAAAATGAAAAATTACGAAAAAGTACACTTTTTATTAACCGGTCGCTTTTCACTTAATGTAACTATTTTTGAACTTATTTAATTGCCTTTACATTTATCCAATTTCACTTTACTAAATTAAAAACAACTTATAGTCTTATTCAACTTTATTACATTTAGTATTTTTTAAATTATTGCCAGCTCTTCTTTATCTATGACTCGGAGTCTGCATGTCACGCCGCCAAACGTATATTTTTAGTACCATTTACCGCATCCTATTTTCTAATTACGCACACGACCCTCTTTCGAGCAAAACTATCCGCTGTGCACAAACTATAGAGTTTTAGTTGAAATGACATATAGGTCAAGCATATTATCAGAGATGAGTTGGGAGATTGCTCATGTAATGGGCTAAGAGACTACGTCAACATCCGACTGCTAAAAGCGCCCTCTTGGTTTGTGGGTCAACTCCTCGGAGTTACTTCGCAGTTTTCGGCATTTTTCAGACGTTCCGCGTCGGTAATTGCTTAAGTTAGAAATTTTTTTAAATGAGTTACCACCGCAGTTACAATTACAGGAGGTACCATAAATGTAAATGATGTACTGCATATTTATTTACCACTCGAATATTAAGTGTTTATTATATAATTATTCTAATGATTCACAATTATTAGTGAGTAGTTATATAATGAAAACTAATCATTTATTTTTAAAATTAAAATTTCAAATATTATATCGTTACATAGCTATTTATATGCTATAAATAATAAATTATGACTTATAATTTTAATACATCACCGGAAAAAGTTTTATGTTCACCTATTTTTTAATGACTGAAAAGTTTTATTTATTTTAATTATGACAGAGCTAAACATTTTTCTCTTTAAAATGTTTAATGCTATCAAAATTCTGTATAAAATCAAGCAGGGGATAAATCCAATTTGTCCATTTTATAAAGAATTTTGAGATTTTTTTAGAAACAAAAAAATAGTATATTGACAATTATAATACCTTCAATTTTTCTCTAAAACGCTAAAATTAAGTAACTATTATAACATATGTTAATCAGTTACATATTGTATTAAT
>NC_046660.1:141585742-141587215 GCF_010883055.1 Belonocnema kinseyi
CAATCAAATTTTACATCCATATATATCTTTTGAAAATTAAAATTCGAAAATTTTTTCTAAAGTCTCCAGGGGACTTCGTTTTCGCACGAAAAAATTTTATGTACCCTTATTGCATCCGGACCCACAATTGAAACGAAAAATTCAGAATTTTTAAACCTGAAATTATTAAATTAAAAATGGACTACCAAGGGATGTCAAACCTATATGCCTGATACATGAAATTCTTTATTGAATAATTCTCCACAAGCCCCTATACTTTATTGTCATTTTTTTAAACCCTATAAAATTATTCCAAAAACTCAAAAAAGTGATTTTTCCCCATGCATTTTACATGGAAAACTTCAAGTTAACACCGGCACCTGTTAAAATATTAAAAAAATTACGGAATTTCTTCTTACGGATTTGGAATAAAATAAAGGGGATCCTTGCCCTATAGCATGGAAAAAATGTTGTCATGCATTTTTGGACCACCCTAGCGCACAAATGACGTAAAGCTGTTTCTTGAAGATTAGAATTTTTTAAATGGAAAATACTACCTTATATTAAAAATGGAATTGTCAAAAAATGTTTAAAACCCATTTTAAATTAAGAAAAAAAAAGAATTTTCTACAAAACAGTTAAATTTTCTGTTCAAAAAATCAATTATGAACATAAACAGATTTAATATCAACCAAAAATGCAATAGTTGATATTTCAAAAGATTTAATTTGAAAATCAAAAACAGTTCAATTTATCCAATACAGGCAAATTTGAATCAAAGACTTGAATCCTCAACTTAAACGGAATTTGTTTTTAACCAAAAAATGTAATTGAGCAAGATTAAATTATTAAATTTAATTCAACAGAAAATTACCAAAAAATTAGAGATCGATTTTCTGCCAAAAATGCGAATTTAAAAAGAAATATATAGGTTTTTAACAAAATGGTTACATTTTCAAGCAAAAGGATTAATCTTCTTTAAGATAGGCGAATTTACAACAAGTTGCATTAATTTTCTACTAAAAATTATAAGTTACCAACCGAAAGTAAAACAGTTAAATTTTCAATTAAAAATTAATTTTCAACAAAAAACGAAATAAACTCTTAAACCAGGAAATCCCAGAAAAATCCATTTATATATATCTAGGAAAACAATAAGACGTGGATGATTGCCAGCCAACTCGTGCCACGTACGATTGTTTCGCTCAACCTGAGTCAAAGGTATTATAAACGTAGATGCGGTGCGAGCTTAGTTACCCGCCATAAATATAGACGGCGCGTCCGGCGAAAAAAGTCACTTCCCCTCTACCCACCGCTCCCCGTAAATAGCACCCTCCCATATAGTTTGCCAAGAGCCATTTGGAGCGCTGTAAGCAACTCTCGGCACACCTACGAGGCGCACTGATGGTAAACTTAGCTTGGACAAGAACCATTTAAATTAAAATTAAATTGCGAACATTTCATAACAAACGTAAAATATCCACGCTTTGTAAG
>NC_046660.1:141587315-141588491 GCF_010883055.1 Belonocnema kinseyi
TTTTTCCTAACATTTTTGTAAAATCCTGCACACAAAATTGTTTTAGGAGCTTCCAGATTTTCTCTAATATTGTAAATCTTTTGAAATGTTTTGAAATATTTTGTAACATTCTCTTTGAGTTATGTACTTTTTTGAAATAAAAAATCATTTTAAATCTACCCAGAAATTTTTATTGTTATCCTAATATTTCAAATTCTTGAGAAGCTCCAAATTTTGTTCTTTTCTTTGAAACATTCAGAAACCTCCAGATTATTTGATTTTTTCTAAATTAATGCTTATTTAACTGTTCTTTAAGAACAAAAATAAAATACTTTTACCTTCGAAATACAAATAAAAACAAATAAAACAATTATAATCGTAACATTCCAAGTTTAAATTTGTCACTCTGAATTGTGTGTGTGACGATTTGTCCCGGTCACAAGTCCAGCTCAATATTTAGAACAACCTTCATTTTTTTGAAATTGTAATTTTTCTGTTGTAACTTACCGGGCAAACATTTTATTCTTTGAAAGATTTTCTACATATCTTATTAAAAATGTTTATATTCTTATCCAAAATGAGAAGGTATTAGTTTTTAATGAAAAATAAATTTTTCGGATTTTATCAAATGTCGACATTTTGAGGCCCCTTGAGTCAGAAAAACAAGTTTTTACGTCGGGGCCTGTTTGTCTGTCCGGTATCGTCGTTGTTGTAGTTGTCTGTATACCGGATAACTGTTGCGATTGGATTGGACTTTGGCACACTGTTCGAAAGACCAAAAAGAAAGATCGAGATCGTTAAACAGCCATTTTTGATAAAAATTCAAAAAGTTGATGCTTTTTAAAAATTTTTAAGACCAATTTTTTTAAAAATTTGAAAATTCTATCCACAGCCATTTATGGTACAAAAAAATATGAACAATTTATCCTGACAACTTTTTTTGATAAAATCAAACTTAACAAAGTTAAAGGATTTTAAAAAACCAAAAAACCAAACGAAAATGGACATTTGAAGCAAAAAAAAGCTTGATATGGAAAAAAGTCAAGAGGCGAAAAACGCTACTTTTTCAAGCCCCATGATTATTTTATCAAATTATCATCCATAATGAGAACAGTTTTATGTAAAAAATGACTTCCGCGAATTTCATGAAATTTCGACGTTTTGAGGCTCCTTGCATCAGAAAAACAAGCTTTTACA
>NC_046660.1:141588591-141596787 GCF_010883055.1 Belonocnema kinseyi
CGATGAGGGCAGCACCTCGATAGGGCAGAAAATGTGATGTCCTATATATATAATTCCCCACTCCGACGCCGCGTACCGCATCTACGTTTATAATATCTTTGACTGAGTATTCATTCGAAGTAACAGTCCTGATCCAATAATTCCGATAATACTGAATGAAGTTTCTAAACAATTCCACAAGGGTTATTGTTTTGGTTTCTTCAATCAGCATCGTTATAGGATTTTCCGATTCCAATCCTGCAACGAGTGTCGAAGGTGATTTCAATATCTCGTGCTGGCAACAAAGCACAATTTTTTACTTTCCTACAGAAGATCTGGGCTGACTTGTACTTCTTCATATAGTTTCAAGCCGTGCTTTTCTGTCCACTTGTCTAAATTCTGGAATCATGTTAACGTATATCATTATTTTTCCGTTGAAGAATTATTAATTTGATTATACAAACATCGGAACATTTACAATTTCTAATAATACTGGTATCTTCAAAAGCGGCTGCACTGAAAAAAATGGTTAGTTGCGACAATCTCCTTATTAGTAGAGTTGGTATAAGCTACGACAACTAGTTCGATGGTAACAGTAATTATCCCTTGCCGATATTGGCAGAGCTGAATTCTGAGCAGTGCTACCAACATTCGCATCGAAATGTTTCGTCATGTTTTCGATGATCGCCATTTTAATCTGAACCTGTACGTATAATGTGTAAACACGTGGAAAATACTGAAGAGCATCGTAGAGATCCTAAGGGCGTCCTCAGCGGCCTACGCTTAGGGCACCTTTTCACGGAGGCCTGTTTTGAAATAATTGTGGAATTAATATTTTTCATACTTCAGTATTATATAATATAATACTTCATATTTCTAGTTACTTTGTTGGTTTATGGCAAATTTAATTGATTAATAACCTATAGATGTGAACTCGATGTGTCAAATAAATTCAACAAAATATCAAAACAGGCCTCCGTGAAAATGTACCCTAATTTGTATAAATACATCATCGTGAAAATTCAGCTTGCCAGCGGGATGAATATAATTATATGAATAGTAATAAAATATAAGATTGAATAGTAATATTATATAAGATCGCATATAATACTAAGGATTACTACTTTAAGTAGTAAGATCAACTAATTTATTTGTAAAATAACTAATTTAATAGTAAGACTTAATAACTAAAGTAGTATCGCTTACTATTTAAAGTAATAAACCCAACTACCTGAAAGTAGTACCTACCATCGAAGGTTGTAGCGAGAACAACCTAAAACAGTTGGGCCTACTACTTTGTTAGTTGTCCCAACCAACTATTTTTTTCATAGTGGAAAGGCAAATAAATGTGAAGCAAGGCAAAGCTGACAAGCTGGAGGCGTCAAATAAGTATTAAATTATTATAGTTGAAAATTAATAATTTAAATGTTAATACGTACGTAGGCATGATGAAAGAGACATCCAAGATATTCACTGATTTCTGGGAAATTGATCTTAAGTGCATTTTTCAGGGCTATTTCAAAGTCCAGAGTCATTTTTTCTAACGTTAGGCTTGGTGCCAATTTGCGAATCGTCTTAAAAATATCGAAGTAAGCTACCTACGTTTTCCGCCTCATGAGCACAAAGAAAAGAGGCGTGCACTGAAAAGCGGGAATTTAAATAGTATAGTTTAAATCAAATCAAGTTGTATGTAAGTGTTGCAAGTTTCAATAAACATACTTGAAGCATAATAAAAGTGCAAAATACCTTGCCAAACGCAATTACCATGAAAATCAGAAGTTGGTAACAGCCCCGCAGCAATGGAAGAGTTTTATACGTTGCATCTGCAGCACCGTCTGTTACATCGAACTGGAAAACTTCTTTCAGAAAATCAGGAGAGTGGAAAATAACATTCACCAGATTCACCACCAGATCGACTACGTGCTTCGGCATGCAGGGGCAATTTTTTCGGAAGCAAACGTCGAATCGTACTCGTTAATTTGGCGTACGGTAGAGCATTATTCCATTCAGGATGCCTACAAAATTAAATCATATTATAGTTAATATCCCTTGCAGAAATGCTTCTGAGGACCCGATCTGGCCAATGCGGCGAATTTCTGAAAGGGACGTAATAAGGCACTAGAGCAATTGCATGTCAAATCATCTGAAGAATTGAAGCTTTTGTTAGTAATTTTGATGAAAATTCTAGTATCTGTTCTCTTAGGCGTTAAGAAATAAACATTAAAATAATGTTTGAAAAAATAAAAAAGTTAGGAGATATTCAAAATTGAAAATATTAGTCCTTTTTTTTAAATTTCATAACTTTTCTTATTTCTATGATATAAAGGTCTAACTTTTTTTTAATCATTGGTAATAGATCGCAAATAAAAAAAAAAATATTTTTTTTGAACAAAACATTTGAAAAACTTCTTCGATTTTTCAAAACAACTAATATTTTAACTGAATATCTGGGGAAAAACTTTATTATTTTTATTTTTTTATATAGCCCGTGCGGAAAAAGCACGGCTGTGACTTCTTAGGATAAGGGCCTCCGGTGGGGGCCCGCATGGATGTTCCACGTGTGGAAATTCTACGAGGGCCCCCGTCGACGACCCAGCTCGGTTGGCCTCACGGATCAACGATTAAAATTTGTAAGTCGGAAGGATAAACATTTTATATACTAAAAATAGATATAACAAAATATGTTTAAAAATATGGTTCATGCGTTTTGAAATTTCAAAAGACTATAAATACATCTGTCCTGAGGAAAACTTTTTTCTTGCTTTTTTTAAGAAAAAATTCTAAATTTCATCTTCATGAAAAATCTTAAATGTTGATAAAAAATTACATTTCCCGTCATTGTACAAAAATTTAAAGTAGTATACAACGTGAATAAACGAAATATTACGCGAAGAAAAATGATAATCGATTCAAATTATTTATTTAATAATTATTTTAATGATATTTCTGTTAACAGTTTGTTTATTTTGTATTTACATAACGTATAATAATGATAAATAATTAGAAAAAGAGAGCTCGAAATTTGGTACCGTCAAATTACTCACAATCAATAAATATTTATTTTTAACGCCTTTTTTGTCATATCGTTAGAGTGTAGCAGTATGGCACTAGTTACCACTGACCCAGTACTGCGCCCATGGTGAATTTCCTATTGGGGTAGTAGTGTGCCAGTAGCGATATCCTGTGCTGGCTCGACACTGACAGCTCAGTACAAAATAATGTTATCATCCCAGAGATATGACACCACGTCTGGATAGCACTCATGGATTTCACAAGGCATGAGGGCAATCCATGTGGGCCCTGACGTGGGCCCCCTCCATTTTTCCATATGAGAGATAACTTACAATGTCTTATACAAGCCCTGTAAATATAAAAATGGGATCTCCCTTAGATTTCGAGAAATAATTAAAAACGTAAGCCGAAACAATGCACACGATGTAAAAAATCATGTAAACAACAGACGAACAATAGCAGAGTATTGTAATCGTATGCAAAAACTTCAGAATTCAGACTCTCGGGCACTGAGCACACCCCATGCCACGTCGTACGTTCCTAATTATTTCACCAAAACTAAGAGAAATCACATTTTGGTATTAACAGGACTCATAAAGGACATTGTTAGCTATCTATATAAAAAATGAAAAAAATAAAAAGTGAGTTTTTTCAGAAATTTAGTTTAAATATTAGTTTTTGAAAAATCTAAGAAATTTCTGAAATTTTTATTTTTAAACAATATTTTTTTCAAAACTGCGGCCTATTACGAATAATTTAGAAATAAGTAGACCCTAGTATCATTAAAATCTCCAAAGTTATAATTAAGTTTTTATATTTTTTCAAACATTATTTAAGGTATTTTCTTTCAACACCTGAAAGAACGGATACTAGAATTTTCATAAAAATAACTAACAATATCTGACATTTTTCAGATAATTTGACGTGGAATTGCTTACTAATAAATAAAAAAAAGTAACTAATGGTGTGATTTTTGTACTAACCGACTTCTAACATTTAGAAATGTTCTGTATGGATCATCAGAACTGCAAGCACTCTCTTTTGCTAATGCAGTTCTTTGGTGTGCCTCATCATACAATACTCGTGGGGTGGCTTTGTTACTGTAACCATGTCCTCGTTTTCAAAATTCACTCCTCTTGCCGGACATTGCATTTCATCTAAACATTTGGCATATCGCATGTACGTGAGAATAAATTTAAGAACATATTGAACTTTTTGTAATCCATTCACCAAAATGAAATTTGGAAAGGGCCATTATAACACGGAGAAAAATAGATGTTAGCACAGACTATCTAGATATTAATAGGTAATATCTTAGCGATTTAACTATGGGACAAAAATCTAGATACTGAAGTAGAGCATCCGTAGATATTAAAAAGAAGATTTTAATTGACAATATCCAAAACATTAAAGGGTAGAATCTAATATATTCAAGAAATATTTTTCAATTGTGCAAAATTACCTGTAAAGCATGTCATTTTCTATAAAATGCAAAAGAATGTTAATGTCGTAGTCCTCTGTTTTGAAAATCCGAATCCTCAAACATTCGCCTTTTTGCATAATTATGCGATTTTTGTGTTAAACTGATAACGCACTGTTCAAGACTAATATGAAAGATGCCTGTAGCTGAGTACTCATTATCTTGAGAAAATTATAACATATCCAAAAACATTTAATCCATTTCCCACCAAAACTTATAATGCAATAGATATCCGAAAAACCACAATATAGACGATGAATGGTTAAGATACAGACAAAATCTTTTGTCGCCACGCCACACGTCAGCGACCTTGCTCCGATAAAATTTAGCTTCTTTAATATCTTAGATATTAACTGTTAATATCACATTTTTAACACTTTCAATATAAACAGATATTGCCCTTTAATATTTTGTATGTTGAATAGAAGATATTACATAGTATGCCGTAATATCTATACATTATGGTTAAATATCAAAGTTTGTAATATCTGCTTTTCAATATCTATTTTTCTCCGTGAATCATTTAGACTGTCAAATGCAGAAAATTAAAAGAAGGTTTTTTAATTTAATACTGTTTTGAAGTGAGTAACTAATTGTAAATTACAACAGATTAAAGGATTTTGGATTCAGCAAAACCCTATTTCATTCAATATTCATGTTTTAGCAATATAAATTTCCAATTGTTTTTTTACACATGAAATTATTAGATAATTTTACAATTAATTAATATTTCTCCTATTTGAATAACAAAATTGTGCATTTCTTACAAATTTGTATTTAAGGGTGAATATAAAAATGTCAATATATTGAAAAAAATGGTCATATTGAAAAACTTTTATGTCTATAAGGTGATCTGTAATAGTAATAGGAAAGTAAGAATTAAGAAAATGTTAATTTTATTTCATGAATATATGGTAAAGTGAAGAAGGAACATTTTTTTCGGTCGATACAAAATCCCAATTTCGCAATTCTCCGTCTTTCATTGACTTTTTTCTGACCAACCTTTTATTTTATTTTATTATATTATCATTTGGAACTAAATTTAAGAGAAGAAAAAATAATTTTTAATAGTTCAATTCTGAAACAAAGGAACGTTACTTTTAAACCAAAAAGAAGCATTTTTAACAGATAGTTTAATTTTTAATAAAGAAATATTTTTTTAGCCAATCACGAGAATAAACTACAAATTCCAAACTAAGATCAAAAATAATAGTTTAAGATGTTAATTTTGTTTTTCTACTGGGTCATAATCAATATTATTAAAATATTGATTAATTTTCAAGATTGTGAAAAAACGCTCTCAAGCTCCGCTGGGATATGAGCCCAGGTCCTTCAGATTGCCGGTCTGATGCTCTACCAACTCAGCTTCGGAGAGACGAGAACACTTTCCTCACAATCTCCTTACAAGCAGAATCTGAACGTCATTCCTTATACTTGTAAGATTTTTCTTTCTAAACATGAAATTCATATTTTATTATTGATGTAGGTTTTTTGACAAAATTAACATCTTAAACTATTAATTAATTTCCACGGTCAAAAAACCTACATCAATAATAAAATAAGATAAAAAATGTTGAATTTTTAAGTAAAATAATAAATATTAAACCAAAACAATTATTTAGTACATGAATTTTATTTTATGGACGTTCAGAAAACCTTTGAAATGCATGGAAAGGAAGAAAGGATGTCTTAAACACGTCAAAAGTAAAATGGCAAAGAGGTACATTGTACCATTGTACGGTAATAGTTGCTATTAAAAGAAAATTAATTTAAAACCAAAAAACTGTTAAATTGAAGAAAAAACGACGAATTTTGAAGCTACAATAAACATGCGCAATTTCAACAAAATAATAAAATTAGCTTCCTTCATTTCATTTAAAATTACCAGACCGCAATGTAAACTTCTCTACCTTTCTGAGATACCATGATATGTAGCAGACCCTAATTATCTCAATTTTGCTAAAACTCGCTTTTTGTCGACAAAAATATATGAAAATGCAATATTATTTTTATTTACCAGAATGAAAGTTAAGTGTTTTTAACTCTTCAAACGAATCTACTTTCGACATAATTCCCTATTCTTGAGGGATTTCATATAACAACTGGTCTCTATCATAATGATCATTAAATAAATTATTAATAATGTACCTGTAAACTCTTCCACTATCCTTCTCCTTGTATATTGCACTTTTGTGCCATCTGTGTTCCGTTTTGTAGAAATGGTCATAGCCTTTGTATATGCGCACTGGTTGGGCAGCTAATACTGAATCTGGGAGTGTACGTTTATCTTCAGAAGCGCTTGGTGCTTGCACTGACACTGATGCGACTGCTTGAGGTAGCACAGGAATTCTAGGATGGATATTCTTTGCTTGTGGATACATGTCTGTAATATAATATTACACTCTGATGATGATTTTGTTTATGAATATAAATTTTATTTGAATATCCAATAAACTTTCGAAATTTTTCAATAAGATTTTGAAATATCAAACACTGTTTGAAAACATTACGGTATGGAAATGTACATGTCATTAGCGTGAAATGTCACACTTACGAAGCTTGAAAGGATTTTTACAGCATTTTGTTTCAGTAAAAAACAAGTCTACACGAAGGAACGATGACTGAATGTATCATCTGATCGACATTTTATACCCTTTATCAGTTTTTCGTTTATGTACGAAAGTAAAAGTTTAATTTTAAATTTACAAATAAGTTATCAATTAATTCCTGAAATGATCAGAAATAAGTAAACTCATCAAATATTTACAACCTTTGTTTGACATAACCATACATGTAATATTTCGGATATTTTAGTTGAATATTTTGGATATTACAGAATAACTTCTCTCTTTTTAACATCTGCAGATACCAACTTTGAACTTCTAGATTGCTGTCCTATACCTAAACATGAAATATGTTAACCCTGAACATCTAGGTGTTAAATTTAAACATGCACCTTCTCCGTGTATACAAATGATCAGTGTTAAAAAAATTAATGTACTAGAATGCTTATTTATAACTCTAGAACTCTTTGTTGTAAAAGATCTAGGAGCGAAGCGTCGTTCGCCCCTTTCTCTTCTCGAGCCAAAGAGTCTCGGAAGGCAGATCAACCTCTTCTCTCCGCAGTCCTCGAGTAGAGTGACTTAACTTGGTGTCACGAGTTCCGTTGTGGGGAGAAGAGAAGTGATCTCGGGGAGTCTCATATCGGAATGGTTGAGCAACTTGTGGCCAGCTGTGGAGCTCGACTCTGCCTACGCGAAGGAAAGGGAAACAGGGTGAACCTCGAAGCCTTGCAATGCGCAACGCGAAACTTAAAGGCGCGCTTCTTGGTTGCCGAAGGAACTCGCAGCGAGACTGGGGACGCTACTCGAATCCTCTGCGTGAAGAATCTCGCCGCGAGCTTCGCGAGCCTTGCCGAGAACAGGCTTAGCCAGGGGCGAAGTTTGGGCCCCCGAAACTAAGTTTTTTCATTATTCAATTAACTTTTCCCCCACTCTTTGCGTATACATAAATCCGAAGCCCCCGTCGGAAAAAAATCGAAGCCCCTCCCCAAAAAAATCCTGGCTATGTCGCTGGCCGCGGAAATTGCACAATAATTTGTTTAAACATTTTATTCCAAGTTACTGGTTTTCTAATTTTTTAACAGGAATTTGCATCAATTTCATTTTTGGTTTAAATAGGAGTTTTAATTTGGATTTTAATCTAATTTAAATTTATTAAATTTT
>NC_046660.1:141596887-141598951 GCF_010883055.1 Belonocnema kinseyi
AAAATTTAATAAATTTAAATTAGATTAAAATCCAAATTAAAACTCCTATTTAAACCAAAAATGAAATTGATGCAAATTCCTGTTAAAAAATTAGAAAACCAGAATCCAAGGACCAAATTTGGACAGCAACGAACAAACAAAAACAAAAAATCCTATTGTAATCTGAAAATTAAACAAAACAAAAATTTCAGAGAAAAATAAAAAAGAGGAAAGAAAATGAGAAGGTAGCGTAACACACCCCCTTCCTTCTCTTTTTATTCTTTCAATGTTATTTTATTGTTATTTGATGATAATAAAAATAAAAAAGACGAAAAAAAAGAAAAGGAATTGGATGTGGTTGTCTGCCTTCTCATTTTTCCTTCCTCTTTTTTATTTTTGCCTAAATTTTTTTTATTGGTTTTTTCAGATTACAATAGGATTTTTTGTTTTTTTTCTGTTCGTTGTTGTCCAAATTTAGTCCTTGGATTTTTGTTTTTTAACAGGAGTTTGCATCAAAAAAGTTAATTTTAATCCGACGAAAGCGAATTTTGCAAAAAAAACAATTACATTTACAATCAAAGTGATGATTCTTTAATGAAGAAGATTTATTTTCTAAAAACAAATTAGTTTAATTTTTCATATAATTCAGTTGTGAACGTTCATGTGAATGGAATAAAAAAATTATTTTTCTAATTTTTGTTTTCCTAAAATCAATTAGAAGGCCAAAAAATAATATTTTGTTTAGCAAGACTCCTAAAAACCACCATTACTATATTCACACCTGAAATGTCAACAATTACCAGTTTGATTGTCGATATTTGAAAATATACAAACATAAAAAATCCGCTTCTTTTATCCTACGAATGCTGGATTCAGTGAGAATGTTTGGCAGGACCCCTAAAAAACCACCCTTACCATATTCACACCTACAATGTTCAAAATTACAAGTTTGATTGTCGATATTTAAAAATATAAAAACATCAAAAATCCTCTTTTTACATTCTCATTCATACTGTGAAGGTATTAGTTTTTTGCGAAAAATGACTTTCGCGAATTTAATCAAATGTCCAGGTGAGCTAAACAGCCATTTCTGATAACAATTCAAAAAGTTTAAGCTTTTCCAACATTTTTTAGACAGCTTTTTTTAAAAAATCAAAATTCTATCGACAGTTATTTATAGCACACAAAAAGATATACAATTTATCCCCATGGCTTGTTCAGATAAAATCAAAATTACAGAAGTTATAGGATTTTCAAAATCCAAAAAACCAAACGAAAATGGACATTTGAAGTCAAAAAATTGTGATATGAAAAAACGTGAAAAAGAGAAAAACGTTATTTTTCCAAGGTTCTACATTATTCTTTTATTAGCTATTTGAATTTTGCTTTAAAAAATCGGAAATTCAAATGTTGATCACAAAAAAAATTAATTGCATTCTCATCCATAATGAGAAGGTATTAGTTTTATGCGAAAAATGACTTTCGCGAATTTCATCCAATCCCGATGTTTTGAGGCCCCCTGAGTCAGAAAAACAAGTTTTACGTCGGTGTCTGTCTGGCGTGATCGTTGTTGATACAATTTCAGATAACAATTAAATAAGTTAAAACAAAGAAAAATACGAAAAGAGATCGACAAAAATTTTGCAACTAAAAGAGATCTACAAATTTGTCATGAATCACTTTTTTTATAGGATGAGTAGTTTTTGTTTTCTTCATGAAAAACAAAATTGAGAATCAAAATATTAAATTGTGTGCAAACGATACAAGCTACGAGAATAAATGAGACAAAATTTATTCCACGAACAAGGATTTACAAATTTTTTAAGAATATTTTTATTTTATTGATATGAAGCCTAATTTTTCATTAATCGTAAAAAACAATATTAAACATAATGAATCTCTGTATAAACAAGGCAATAAGAATCAGTATCCCGTGTGGAAATTGCCCATCTTTGCCTCTTTTGATTAGTGGCCCTGCAGAGGCCCCATGAAGGCGGCCCACTGTGGAAACGCCACGCTGGGCCCTTGCAGAGGCCTACATATTTTCCCCTTTATTTTTGTCTACGAAAAATTCTAAGTCCGATT
>NC_046660.1:141599051-141606629 GCF_010883055.1 Belonocnema kinseyi
AGGGAGCTCTTCTTAATATTTTGACACCAAAATCATGTCGATACACCTTACCGACTGCGAGTAAAGCCACCCACGCTTTAACTTGACAGACTGTACGATGTTGATTGCTGACTTGTACAATTTTGGAAATTGACCGTTCGATACCAAGTAATTTTATATATTTCAAAAAGCATGTAACATAATTTGTTCTTTTCAGACGTGATTTATTTTTCCAACACATTTGTTTTATAGTTTCATTCAATTCTTTATTAAAATGTTCTAAAAATTTGAAGAAGGAGACCAAAAGTAACTTTACGATTCAAATCGATGGCAAGCTTGAAATGAACATTGAAAATTACATAATTTATATATATATATATATACTATATTATACGTTTTCAAATCACCATTTGCGCCAAAATGGTCCATGGTCATCGAATGCTTCCCCGTTTATTAGCCATACGGCAGCATGGCACATTTCATGGATTAGAATATCCCTCAGTCTGTCAGCAGTGTCTACTATCTATAAAATTAGATATTACTAAAAAAATTGCATACGAAAGAGTTAATTTGGTTAATTGTTATATTTATAAATGACGGTGATGTGAAAATGCTTAAATTAGTATAAACGTTTGAACCCAGGGAATCAAATGTATGGAGTGCCACCTGACGGGTGTTTTGATTTGAAAATTTAAAACAAATTTTCTATTGCTTTCAAAATTTCAAAAAGGCAAAAAGTGAAAAATTCCAATATTCAACATTAACGAACATTTTTTTTAATAATTAAATTAAAGTTGAAGAAATTCAACGTCGATGCCTTAAACTTTTTAGAAAAGTGTTCATTTGACAAAAACAAAAAAAAATAACATATTTTTCAGGCATTTTCAAATTTTCTTTATTAATTTGGGATTCTTCATTCTGTTTAATTGCAGAAACTGTACAGAAAAAATATTTACTTTTCTTTTAGAACCAATAGAAAATGTTTATTTGGGAATTCAAATAAAGAACCCAACAAGAGATATAAATCGAGTTCTAATTTTCATTTTTTTTTTCGTCAGCTAACCTGCATATTTTTCCCCTCGGCTGAAACTATACAATTAATTTTAGAATTTTCACTTCTTACTACTTCAAAATACGTATACAGAATCCTCATTAGATAAACTTATTTTACAAGATTTTGATGTCACAATTCCAGTCTTCTCATCTTTTTCTTCATAGTTTTTGCAGCGTCCAGCTTCATATTTATTAAATCTTTCTACCCAAACTATTTTCATCTTTTTAGGAAGCATATTACCGAAAACTTGTTTATTGTACATTCTGTACAACATTCGGCATAAATCTTCTTTGTTTGTTGCAAATCTTTGCTTGAAGAATGTTGCCTTGGGGTGTGCAACAGTTCTTTTCACGGAATGGGAAAGAGACTCAAAGAAGGGACATCTGTGGAAACCCCCTGAAGGAACAATTTTGGATCTCTCATTCATTTAGAAATGAGAATAAAAAAATAACTAAAAGCAAAAAAATGGCAAATTAATGTGATAAAAAAATTAAAATAATAATATTAATTACTTGTACAATTTACTTCGTTATAATGTATAATGTTTCAAAAAGTTAACAATGATTACACACAATACTAAAATTTTTTACGCTTTTTCTACTTCTAAAATTCTTTTGCTTCAATCTTGGTTTTGCATCATGGCTGCTGTGTTTTGTACCCGTGATTGTTTCAATTAACCAAATGAGGAAAGGAAAGTTGTGTGCGTTGGGGAACCCCTGCACTTAATAGCATACGCTGCAAAATGTAGGTACGTGATTCTTTGCCCTTTTGGCGCTCTAGTTCAAATAATTTCAGAGTGGATACAATTTCTTTATACGCAAAAATATTAATACGTTTAAAAATGATTTTTTTTACACAGGAATACAAGGAGTAAATCCACATATACCTGTTTGTCTCATTTTACTAGCATTAATAAATTTATACATTTTTTTCGCATGGGTTGGTTGCTATGGTTCCTACCGATATGAACTTCACGTTGGCAATGATTGAGATGATAGGAAGAAATTCGCCTTACCTTTCTTCGTTCGTGTTTCTTTTGCTTGCCCAAAATAAACCAACTTCTCGTTATTTCGGTAACGTTGACATCTTCGTTGTTGTATTATGCCTCCATGTTTTACAATGTATTAGAGAAGTTAATAACTCGGCAGTAAGTATCTAACATAGCTTCTTTCTTTAAAAACTGGTTTATTTTTATTAAGCCAAATCGAAAGTGTTTTTTATTTGAAGGATGTTTTATTTTTAGTTTCATTATACTGAAATTGCATATGTAATTTTTTTTATAAATGACCAATTTTTCTACATAATATCAGTGCTAATTACATATACATTCCTATTATACATGATAATAACCAGGGACTGAGAGCGACATGCGTGAAGAGCGTAAAATCCGCTCCTCGCCATCTCTTCTCCTGTTTATATTTTCTCAGTGTTACGAGCGAGGGTCCTCCATGCGAGCTTCGGCAGTTTCGCGAGAACGGAGACTGAGTGGCCGAGAGACCACCGGGAAACTCGACGTAGCCATTGCGAGATTCTTCGTGAACGCGCGAACGCGGCGAAGCTCGGCGATCCGGACTGCAGGCAGAAATCATGTCGAATTCATCACTAGTGAGCACCTACTCGTATCATAGATACGTTTTTCGGTATCTAAGCCGTTCCCCAGATCCATAGGCTGAATTATAACGAGGAGGAGAAGAGTTTCTTTGTTCGGGGCGTTTATATAGCAGAATCAGGGGCGAACCCAGAAAAATATTTCGTGGTGTTGGTGACGGGTTTCTAAAACCTTCCCTGGATCCGTCACTAAGCAGAATATACATTTCATTAGATGGCACTGCGTCACACGCTATATAGTTAAATACGTCACATCATTTGTGCGCTTTACTTGAACTTTACTTTTAAATTTTCATTTTACATATGATCCGTAATTAATCTGTTTATATATTTTATTGAAAAATCATATAATTTTTTCAAAAATTCATCTATAGTTGAAAATTCTTTTTTTTCTTCTTAAATTATATTTTCAAGTGATTTATAAATTTAGCCAGTTCAAATTTCATCTCTTCGTTTCGAAATGTTATTACTTTTCATTTAAGACTGAACAGAAATATATTTTTTCATGAATAATTCTATGCTAAATGAGCATGAAAAAGATTCACAATTACAAAACCAGACTTCAAAACTACCTCCCTTTCCGGCTGATTGGAGATAAGAAATAATAATAACTCATAGGTTTTTGCTTCTTCAAAATTAAACTATTTATTAAAAATGAAATTTTGTTACTGGAAACTTAATTATGTCAGTTCAAAATACACCTATTTTATAAAATAAAAGTAACTATTTTCTTGAAAATATTTGGTTTAAAATTCAATTATTTGGCATAATATTCGACTTTTTATTTGAACTATTTGGCTAAAAATTAATCTATTGTGTTAAAAATTAATTTGATGACATTTATTTTTTTTCTAAAGTAAACATTTTTTTAATCCAGCTGATCATTCTTCTTTTTTGTCCAAAAATGTAGTATTTCTTGGAAAATTAACCTTCTTGTAGAACATATGTTAATATTTTTTAGGAAATTATTTCTTTAGTACACAATTCACGTCTGGGGTTAAAAGATTAACTACTTTATAAAAATACTGGTTTTTAGGTTAAAAATTAATTTGCTTCAACGAAAAGTGTTACAAAATTTTTTGTTTTTTCAAGAAACTGTTTTTTGGGGTTTAGTATTTTTTTAAATAAATCATTAATGATCAATAGTTTGCAGAGAAAGAGATAGAGAGAGCGAGAGAGCGGTCCTTCATGAATAAATTTCTCCAATTTTAACACAATTTCAGTCAATTGAAAACTTTACATTTTTCCTATTAGGTGCTGCAATGGTTACATTTGCTACAAGATATTACTTTTTTTCAAACAAATTTAGTCATGCACTAACATTTGTTAATTTTAGGAACAAATTATAAAAACAAATGCATATTTTCGACGTTCTCAATCAGAAATAAATCGTTTTTTCATCTTGGTCAAATTATATTCAACAAATTTAGTTATGCATTACCATTTGTTAATTTTAAGAACAAATTATATAAACATATTGACAGTAGAACAGTTTTCAATTTTAAGCGTTATAATGAAAGTTCAATACATCTCTCATTGAGAATTCTTTCATTTAAACGCTAGAGCCATTACACGCACTGTACAATAAAATAAATGTGTATAAATAGAACATTTAAGAGAATGGAACTATTTTAATTCACTTGTGTAGTCGTAAATTAATTTTTAAAACTGAAATTTCAACTATTCCGTTTTTAATTCAAAATATATCTTTTTCAGTTTAGTTGACAGAATTTGGGTTGGAAGATGAACTATGTTGCTGAAAACTCGGGTTTTTAGTTTTTTTTAAAATAAGAAATAATTGTTTCCCTGGGAATTAAAGTATCGTTTGTTGATAAAAATGCAATTTTTGTAGAAAACAATGTTACGAGAACAATAATCAGTGAATTATTCTATCAAAAATAATTCTTATAAATAATATTAATATTGATAAAACATGTAACAACTACTTTGGTTTAGAAATTAACTTTTTGGTTAAAAATTTAACTACATTCTTGAAAACACGTTTTATCGTTTGATAATGAATTTTCTACAATGAAAAGTTAACTGCAGGTGTCTAGTTGCAAATTTATCTATTTCAGTTTAAAATTTAACTACATAATTGAATAAAAATTAATTTTTTCGGTTGAAAATTGAAACTGCTCTCTTCATAATTTGTGTGTTTGGGTCAAATAATAATGTTTCTAACAACATATTGAACTTTTTAAATCTGCGAATAAATATTCGTTACGAATTTAACTTTATAACTGTTTCATTTCTGGTAGGAAACTCATATTGTTGATTGAATATTTACCACTTTGTCTAAAAATTCATGTATTTGGTAAAAAATGAGTCTTCTTAACTTCTTACGTATAAAATTAAAGTACTTCATTAAAAGTTGTACTACTTGGTTAAAATTTCAGTTGATTGATTGAGGGGCTTAAATATTTTGTTAAAAACTCTTTTTTTAGGTTCAAGATTACTTTTTTAAGTCTCAATTTAACCATTCCACACTAGTTCAACTAGTTTTACGACAATTTAGCTGTAAATTGTTCATTCAACAATATCTGATTTATATTTGCTGCTTTCAAATAAACAGTGCAATATTGCTACATACTAAAAAATATATTATTTTTCATTAAAAACATTTATAAATTGAATGAAAATTGAAAGTAGTTTCTATAATCTGCATAACAGCATTTCCATGTTTCAAATTATTTAATTCTAAACCAAAGCACAAATCTTCCACTATCTACCGGGAAAATATACTTCAGGATTTTCACTCTAGCCATAACCGGTTTAACCAGGGCTTGGTGGAGTCCGGGGGAGGGAGGGAAGTCAACCCATTGACGAATTTCCCTCTCCGCTAGGTTCAAGTGAGAAGAGCACATTTGTCGAAAGAAAATCGAAAACCCGATCCCGAGCCGATATATCGACTTTCCGATCCAAAATAGAGTCGAGCTAAAACCGACACACGATCCAAAACCAATACCGCAAGCTGGGATTGATTCGGAAGCGTGTCGATGTTGGAAAAAGCATTCTAACGCGTTCCGTTATACCTGAATCGGTTAGTAAATACTCAATGCGTGCGTGCGATCTCGGGTTCGTTTCTTAGTACTTGTGGATTTTTCAATGCACTATGCTTTAGACTCATAATTAACAAATTTTATTAACAATGTGTATAAAAAAATAACTGCGAATATCCTTGACATTTATATCACTTGATATTATTTTATTTTTTTCTGATAAATAACAAAACTTGTTTATATTCATCCATATTGATGTGAGCTTATAGAGAGAATGATTTGATACCACAAGTCCTAAAGTAGTAGTTTGAGCTTTTAAAGAGTGTCTAATTTATTTTAAATACAGACCCTACTTTGACGCTAAACGTGGAAAAATGGCCGATTTCAGCTTATTTAGAACCTTCTTTACAGATTCCAGCTCCTACGAAGGTAGGAGATACGGCTTCAAAGTAGGGCCTAAATTTCGACTCGGGTGAAGAGAAGAGAAAAGTAACTTTTCTTATATTTTGTTCGATTCGTGAAAACCAACTCCATTTTGTCCACAAAAAAACTGTTCTTCATTATGCTCAACACTTTTATATCAAATATAATAAATTTTTATGTAAGTCTGCCTGGGATTGCTTATTAAGACATTCAAAATTAAAATGCAAATTGTATTTATCGTGTTTACTTTAATACTCGTTTCTTATTTTGCATTAAATTATATTCTTAGCTAAGCTAAAACATGTAACATTCCAAGAAATTGATATCATTACAATGTATAATATGCATGGAAATTAAAACATTCCATGTGGAAATATTGAGTTGGCCCCCGCGAGGGCCATCGTAATTTGCCCCTTTACTACGTTGGCCCTACGTTGGCATACTACGAAGGGCCCACATAGTTTCGACATGCTCACCTTCGAAGGCGCCATGTAGCCTGCCCACGAAGGGCCAATAAAGTGGCCCTCTTTAGTGCTAAGATAAGCCCCCTTTAAGGCCCACATAGGCCCTACAGTAGTTTTTCCCTTTATTGCCCTGCAAGATCATTTTAACATTTTTGAAAATTGAGTTTCATTTAGAGCCCATAGCGGTTTTATAAAATGAATATATTATTATATGCAGAAAGTCTTTTGTCAAAAGTAATAACTGTGTTATTGGTGCTAGAATTTAAACTATTTAATGACAAAGCAGTTATTATTTTTTAAAGAAATTGTATTCTAAATATTCGCAGTGATATTCTCGCAAACTTTATACTTACACACCGACTTATGTTTTTAATAATAATATCAAAAATTCCTTAAGCGATTATTCAATCACTATTACTGCCGCCTGGCTGATTTAAGACGTTAACCGATTATTTTCAGCGTTGGAAATTTTTATTCTCATCTTTCGGCCTCCATCCCAATCCTTCGAGCCTCGAAGCACAGTTTAGAAAATGCTTTTTCAGTAAGGTCCTTTCCCCCTTTATCCCTATGAAGTAATTTTAAAGCGGCTATAAAAATTATGAGAATATTTAGATTTGATAATTAATGGTATGACAATATTAATATTGAACAAAACTGCGTGGAAAAGTACAAAATGGTTATACAAATCCAGACCTAGAATTCCTTTCAGCGCAATAACTCCGCAGCATAATAGAAAAAATCGAAATTCTACTGCTTTCAACTTCGCTACATATTTTGTGGATCTAGATTTTCTTTGAAATTCGGATGGAATTTGTGTGCAAAAGACGTTCATCCGTCTAGAAAGTTCTGCTCTCTCTCTCTCTTGTTCCTAATCTAACATTCAAATCTCCTGTTAACCAATATTCCAATAACTCTTTTATGATGCCTAAACAACAAAGGTGCATGCAATCGAGCACAAAGAACAAAATCATATTTACGTAGGGAATTATGCGCTCCAAAGGTGAAGGCCTGTGATGATGCTCAGGTTGTCGACGGTGTATGAAAGATT
>NC_046660.1:141606729-141624119 GCF_010883055.1 Belonocnema kinseyi
AAATCTCTATCCCATCCACACACTACTCCTTTCCCCTGCCGAGTGAGTCACGCCTACCCCGAAAGGGAAATGGCTTAATGGTGTAATAATAATAATAATCATGTAAATTCTACAAAAATGATGTAGTTCATAATTGAAAGCGACAGATAATGGTTAAATAATAAAAAACGAAAACGTTGAAAATGAAATAAATAAAACTGAATAATGAAGAAAACAGTTTTAAGTCAAGTCAAAGTTTTATTATTATTATGATTATTATTATTATTATTATTATTATTATTATTATTATTATTATTATTATTATTATTATTATTACAGGACGCGCCTAGTTGCTCGATGCTTTCCCGAACTACCTCCAATCCGGGAACGTCATAGCTATATGGAGAGAAAAATTTATACATACACCGGCTTCACTTGCGAGAGAAGATATAGCAGGAACAATCGGCACGTAAATTTCACTGAAGTGCTTCGAATGTGGTGGAACTCTCGTAACATGGAAAATTTACTGCTGAGGTAATATTCACTGAAAATGCAGATAAGTCTTAGTTTTTAGAGCATTATAATTCTTTGACAACGTTCTTCAAGCTCGTACAGTGAGATTTGCACAGATTGAATCTTAAAGTGGGAATAAGGTAAATTTAAAAATCCCATTACCTATTACTAATCCATCTCCTTATAAAGGCCTTTTATTTTTTCAGATGATGGCACGTGTTCGTTGAAATAATTACGTATACGTTAAAAGCTTAATTTAACATAATGTTATGTAATATAAGTAAGTGAAATATATAATATTTGAAAAAGGCTTACCTGATTTATATATTTTTAATCTGCAAGTCATTCTTGGAGTTTAGAAAGCTGTAAACGAGTTGCAAGAACAATAGCAGTTTAATATTAAGTTTAGTATAAGTGCCAGTTAAATATTAAGTACCCATAAAAGAAGAAAGAAATTTTCCATCAAGGACGACATTCGAATACGAAAAAAATCGCCACCGGAAATGATTATTTGCGTAACATGAGGCACGGATCCAGAGAAGTGGCTGGAGGGGACGTTCTTGGATAAGTTTCTTATTAGCAGTCAAATATTTATTCATAAAAAATAGCGTGCAGAAGCGGACTGAGACTCACCAAACGACCTGATAAAAGTCTTGCAGACTAGTCCTAAAAGCGCCATTCTACACAATTTTTCTGAAATATTTCCAGTGATTTAAAAATATTTCAAGCAATTTCAAGGGAATTTATAGAATTTCCAACGACTTTAATTATTTGAAAAAATTCTCAAATGTTTTAAATATTTTAAGGAAATTCAAAAGATTTTATGGCAGTCGAAGGGATTGCACAAGAGTCAATTAAGTGATTAAATGTTATTTAAAATATTTTAAGTGATTTTTGACGGATTTCAATAGATATCCAAAAATTCTAAGCGTTTTATAATCTTTCTATAAACTGCAAAGAATTTCACAAAAATGAGGCGATTTGTAGGATTGCAAAGATTTAAAGATAATTTCGAATATCTCGGTTAATTTGTGTTTTAAAAGAATTTCCTTAAATTTCGAAATATTTGAAAGTATTTTATAGGATTTCTATGACTTTAGAATATTGAAAAGGATTCCAAAGTATTCATGAGAATTTCCGAGATTTACAAATAATTCAAAGGACTTTCAAGAGGTTTCATAAGATTTCGGAGCATTTCAGTAATTCTCAAGGATTTTAAAGACTTTTAATAAGGTATTTTAATCAATTTTTCTCGGTCTCAATGGATTTCATAGGGCTTCAAATATTTCAAGATATTGAAAGGAATATCATCAGATTTCATGCAATTTTGCGGGATTTCGACGGATTTTATATTATAATGGATTTTAAGGAATTTATTCACAAGAATTAATGGATTTCAAAGGATTGAAAAATTTTGAAAAGATTTTTAAACATTTCTATTAGATTTCAAGAACTTTAAAGGTTATTTTAAGAGATTAGGAGGACATTTTAAAAGATTACCGAGAATTTATAAGCTCCTACAAAATTTCAAGATTTTTAAAAAGATTTCAAGGAATTTGACACATTTTGGGTATTTCCAAGGATTCCAACGAATGATCATTTCATTTTTAAAATTTGAAAGAACTTCCAAGGATCTAAGGATTTTAAATAATTCAAAAAATTGTGGTTTTCAACAATTTACTAGACTTTCAGAAGATTTAGAAGGATTTTATAGGGACTATGAAGTTTTAAGGGATTTTAACTTTTCTAAATATTATTTTTTCTATGATCAAAACATTTGGCGGGTCTGCAATATATATACTTCATTATTTTTTTTCTTTTTTTGTATCTGCTCGCGCACTTCTTTTTATTATATAAATATAATTATAGGCCCGACAAATGCTTCTTTTCTCTTCTTTAATTTCTGGTAATAGACTTTATTTTATCATGTTACAACTTATTGAATAGATAAATAAATATGTTAACTATATATCATTTAAAAAAATTAAATTCCAGTTTATTTCTGTTTTAGGTTAAAAAAATTTTTTTTTACGCTTTTTGAATGTTTCCAAATTTAAAAAGTACTATTATATGTGAAGTTTCATTATTTTTCAAAACGCAGTTAAATGTACTTAAGTTATGATAAAAACGTTATACAAAATTTTTTTAAAATATTCCCTCAACTTTTTTTTGCTATAATTATAACAATATAGTCTCAAATAAAGCAGTTAAAGTATTGCTTCAGAAAATATGAATGATATTCTTTTATCAATGTCTAATGACTTAATACATATTATTATAAGATATATGCATATTCGCGTAATTCAAGTTTTGAAGAATCCTAATTTAAAGCCTTTGACATTAGCGCACGACGCCTCATCGTACCTAATAACAGTAATAAAGTTTTTAACCAAATATTGTCATGCACATAACCTCAAATTGATATACCATTATTAAATTTTTGAACAACAGCTTCACGTTTTTCGGGCACAGATCCTAATGAAAATCAATACAATTCGTAAATTTAGAATTAACAAAAAATCTATAACCCCATACAGAAAATCATTCACGGCGAATCCAAATGAAAAATTACGAAAAAATACACTTTTTATTAACCGGTCGCTTTTCACTTAATGTAACTATTTTTGAACTTATTTAATTACCTTTACATTTATCCAACTTCACTTTACTAAATTAAAAACAACTTATAGTCTTATTCAACTTTATTACATTTATTATTTTTTAAATTATTGCCAGCTCTTCTTTATCGATGACTCGGAGTCTGCATGTCACGCCGTCAACCGTATATTTTTGGTACCACTCAGTCCACGCATCCTACTTAAATAAGTTCAAAAATAGTTACATTAAGTGAAAAGTGACCGGTTAATAAAAAGTGTATTTTTTCGTAATTTTTATTTTGATTCGCCGCGAATGGTTTACTGTATGGTGTTATAGATTTTTTGTCTATTTTAAATTTACGAATTGTATTAACTTTAATTAGGATCTGTGAACGAAAAACGTGAAGCTGTTGTTCGAAAATTTAATAGTGGTATATTAATTTGAGGCTATGTACGTGACAATATTTTGTTAAAAACTTTCTCACAGTAATTAGGTACGATGAGGCGTCGTTCGCTAATGTCGAAGGTATTAAATTAGGATTCTTCAAATCTTAAATTACACGAATATGCATATATCTTATAATAATATGTATAGGTCATTAGACATATTATTATAAGATATATGCAAATTCGTGTAATTCAAGTTTTGAAGAATCAATTATATCGCAACCATTCTTCACAGTCTCTGTGACAGGGATGGGTACGTATAATACATCACGTATATTACATGGTTTTCGACATGTATATTACTACGTGTATTACGTCCTTAGTTTTCTACAAATGTATTTTACATTTGATCACGTGGCTATGTGGACGGGATTTTTGCATTCGTTATTCTAAAAGTACCTGAATGCCTTATAGAAATAACTAACTTTGAGAAATTACTTCATTATTCGTAATTATTTATTACTTTCATAAACAAATTATTTTAAAAAATAATAATATTATACGTGTTTATTGTCCATCATTATCTGCAACGTTTTCGAGCATGTGGAACACCACTATATGTACGACAGCATGGTATTCATACCTATAAGTTATCGTTCGCGCGCTATTCAACTATTGTTTTTTCATTATAAGGCAAAAAAATTTAACTAGGCGGTAGGCCAAAGCACAATTCTTAGGATGATCTGTCGTTTCTTACGAAAAAAGATGACACTACAAAAGTAAGCCCTTCGCAACATTTTTACCTTCCAACTTCTGGCACTCGAAATTAATTTTTTCCCACGGTATCCCCCCCTCCCCTAAAATGTTTTTTCTACTTGTTCTTATAAAATTGTTACAAATCTGTCAAATATAGTCACGCCCAATTGAATTACGTTCGCCATCTTTGATATGCATTATACATAGTTTTTTACAATTTTCTACGTATATTACGTCGCTTATGTATTATACGTAGAAAACCTCGAGTGACATGTCACAACCCATCTCTGCTCGGTGAGGATCGCCTATCACCAGGGTTGCGAAGTGACGCGGCACATGAAGTTTTCTACATAAATTACCTAAATGAAGTAATTTACGTAGAAAACTGTAGAAAACCGGTAAATTGCATGACAAACATGGCGGTTGTCTGTTTTGAATATTTGAATTTTCTAGCACGTGACATAACCTCCTTCAAACCGTAATTAATTTGAGGATTTTAGATATTAAATTAACTAACGGTTAAGTGATGAGAAAGACGATTTCCACGAGGATTCAAATTATCCCATGGAAAGCCCTAAGTTTAGAGAGAGTGAAAGCAAAATTTAATAATATAGACAAAAGTGTAGCTAAGTGCCTATTTTGCGATAAAATATTGACGAACAGTGGTTATAAACGCCTTCTAAGTCATAGGTATGTAAATAGTTTTGAATTATTATTAATTTTTGTAATTCTGTTATATGATTATTATATATTATATTTATTATAATACTTTAATTATATTCTAATCTACACTCGAAAGAATTGTTTATAAATTAGTAGACGTTCAAATAACTTTTAAGATTATAATAAATTAAAGACGTGTAGATGTATGTACTTCATGTAAAAGAAATTTTATCACAAAGTTAATACCAATTAAAAGGTATCTTTATAACTTCATTAAATTGAGTTTTCTTTTCCGTGAATTACATTTTTTCATTTTTAGAAAATTATGCTGCTCACTTTTAGATGTTGGACTTTAATGAGAATTTATATTTAAATATAATTTTCATTTCGTTTTCCCCCCATGCAATACTCGCAATTAATCAATTAATTTACAATAATAAAAGTTTAGTTTGTCATACAATTACTCTTTACTCATAAAATATTTCTAGATCATATAATTTTACTTTTAAATCACTAATTATTGATCAGTGTTATTGATATTATTGTAGTTATCACTGATAAATGTTTACTGATATTTCTTTATTTCCTATTTCAGGAACCTTTCCCCATTCATCTTGCCTTAATTTGTAAAATTTTAAATAATAATTGCAGAACGACCGGCAAACACACGTCGACAATTCAAAAACCACACGCGGAGGTTATGTACTTATATCAGATCAGACAAATCACAGCGATCGAAATATTCGCAAGTTCCACATCGACGTAATTTACATTAATTTACATAATGTAGAAAACTTCGGACGTAAATTACGTGGTAAATTACTGTAGAAATGTACGTAAATTACCTGGAGTAAATTACGTACCCAACCCTGCCCATCACTAACTGTTATCAATATAGGAGTATTACCAGTCATCTCTGGTATTACATGTATGAACGTGACAGCACAATGATAAAACAATTTTTTTTCGCGCATGCGCTTTTTACACGAATTTTGGTCATCTGCGATGGGCAGAACAACTAATCTCACTGCTTCTTGTTAGAGTTTCTAAATGCCCGAGAAATTAAGTTCAGGTTATATAACCGAGAATATGACAGAATTTATGACAATTTAAGAATTTATGATTTCTAACAATATTTTTATGGTTCACGTTATATCAACGGTTGCATATATATATAAATTATTCTCTAGCTTAGGAATATTCAGAAATTTAAAATATGCGAAACAGTAGTTCATTAATGTAGCTTAACAGTAGCTTAACAATGTTGCATTGAAAATTTGACCTCAAAATTCAATTGCCTCATATTAATTAATAAATACTAGCAAATAATAACATTAGCATGTACCGAGCGCTAATCCTTTTTTAAATAGTCAGCTTCATATCGATCACGTATTAAATATTTCATTCTGGTGTATATTGAGTTTCATTTTATTTTAATCGTAGCTTCACGCTCAAAAATTCATTTTATTTCCAAATTTTAACGAAATGATTTACTTTTAATCACATGCTTAAAAGGTGATGAACCTTCTGTGTACATTTTAAAAACACAAGATTTTATGATCAAGTATTTTGTGTATTACGACTAAAAACTGTTGCATGTTTAGCAGTTTCAGCGCCGACATAACCTATAATATGCATTCGGATTCATCTCGAACAAATAATTGCAATACTTTCTTTGAAAAGTGTTTTCCATTTCAAATACTGGAGCGGATGCTTGTTATATACTTAAAGTAATTTAAGTAATTTATTTATTTATAAAGTAATTTAGTTTGTCATAAGAAGCTCAAATTAAAAATTTTATTAAAAAAATTTTATGCTGAAAACACAAAAAATGTAAAAAAGTTTTTTTTGCAAACTCGTCAAACTATTCTCATAATATGAGATATTCCAGGAAATAGCTAACAAAATGCAAAATAAATTATTATTTTTAATGAAAAACTTCATTCTATGTTTCCGAAGTATAAATGTACTGCTATTTATATATATTTAGTTTTTGCAGTAGTCACAAACACTTTTGTAATGAATTTCCCCCGCGCAGCCGCAGTGTTTTAAAAACCACAGGTATCTCATATTATGAGAACCACACCCTGCAACTATGCATTTACTATGTCTGACCTGTACAATGAAAAACTTCAACACTATCGATATTTTCCTACTTAGTTATTTAATTCCCATCACTCCAGACAAACTTTACTGCTAAATACATATTTAATGAATAATAAATAGGGTTTAAAGAATTCCCTTCCAAGAACTCGACCGCCACCGATTTCACAAAAAGTTCGCCTATAATCTTTAGAAGCCCAATGAAAAATGGAGTATACCACGAAATTACTCTTCATTCAAGGGGTACAAGTTAGTGATAGAACCAACAGAGTGGGTCTTTTAGTTTAGCTGATACCCCGTTTTATCATATTACGAGAATATCTCATATTCGAGTACTCTCCTCTACTTTTACAGATATATAGTGACTTAATACGAAATTTAAGGTATGATATATATATATATATATATATATATATTTGAAAAAAAAATACTTTCAAGAACTTCATTGTTTATTATCAGTGGCGTTGTTTGTCAGGCAAAAGATTAATTTGATAAAAATGCTTGAACATTTCGAAATGTTACAAACTTTTTATCAGCGGCGGATCCAGGCCTTGGTCTCGGAGGGGGCGTTCGGGGCGTATAAGTCGAAAAAAGCAACAAAAAAAAATATTTCAAGTTATAAGTATAAAAACTTAGAGCTCGGGGGGGGGGGGCGATCGCCCCGATCGCCCCCCTCTGGATCCGCCAATGCTTTTTATTCAGAGCTTTTCACAACATTATTTTTAATTGTATGATTTTAATGACTGATGGCTCTTTTGCCTTGAAATTAGAATCGCATATTTTAGAAAATATAACTAATATATACACACAAAATAGTACCTTAAAGTGTACAGTTATTCAAATAAAATAGAAGAAAACAGTAATATAAGTACTAAATATTTTAATGCAACATACACGAGTGCAAATTCCTAAATATTAAACTGCAATCGGTTCTACAACATAGTCTTAAGTTTGAGAGATATATGACCCATATTTATGCAAGGCCTTTTAAGTTTGAACCCCTCAATTACTTGCGGGGAATACCTAGAAAGCATTCTTTTATGGTCTACTTCTGTTGTAAGAATACTCGGTATGAATGGCTGCGTAGTCATGAGCGCAAAATTACGAAAATAGAAATAGCACCTTATTGCGTTCAAAACACTGTTTAAAAAAAAGTAATTGTTTAAGTTTTGTAATGTTTTAACTAAAAAGGTTTATTTTTAGTTCAAAAAATTAATTTAAAATTAGAAAAAAAAGGTTTTCAACCAAGTAGATGAATTTCAACTAAAATGATAAATCTTCAACAACAAAAATCAAGTTTCAACAAACCCCTTCAACTATTAACTTGTAAAATTCTTTAATTTTTACCTGCTAAATATTTCAATGTATACAATTTTAAGTATTCCTTAGAAATTGTTGAATTTCACATCACAGTTTAAAATTAATTATTGAACTAAGCATTGGTTTTAATTATTTTTTCAACTATAAAATGTTATTATAATAAATAAATTTTTTAAATTTATTTTCTTCAGTTTTTAGAACAATAATACTTTGATAATAATAATATGAATAATTGTACCTAATTATTTTAATATATACTATTTAAATTTCAAATTATTATTATTATTATTATTATTATGTTTTCTTAACAGATTAGGAGTTTATATAATAATAATTCAAGGATAATTTTCAAATTCAATATACAATTTTAAAGTATAAGTTTTTGTTTAAAAAAAATAAGAGAAAAATGTTCTCAGTAAGTATGCATCGCCGGAAACAAACTTTTTGAAAAATCATTTTCGAAGCAATGTTTTTTGGCTTCTGACATTGGTTTAATTGAAAAAGGGTTAAGTGCATTTTTCACTTAATTTTTACGTACAGAAAGTTTTCTTTTGATTTTGATTGAAAAATTAAATACGTATATTTAATATCATGTACAAATACATACATTCATACATACATACATATATACGTATATATACATATATAATGATAATTACATAATTTTCATACATTTCTTTTAATGTTTAACAAAGTTCTATTTGTTCACACAATTTTCATTTGCTCAAGCAGTTATTTTTCGATAACTATTGAATAGAACACATATAATTAATTACGATGTCAAAAGTATTTTTGGAAAAGTAATTATTTAAACAAATCATATTTGTTTAAACAATTAAAAACTGGTAAATTTTTTCTTTCCATACGCTATAAAGTCAGAAACATAATGCTATGTGTTCTATTCTATTGCAATTCTTTTATTTACCGAAAAAAACTGCTTTAGCAAATAAGTATTGTTTAAATGAAAAAATAATTTATCAAACAATAAAATAAATGTGTCACAATGATATAATTATTTAACAGAAAGTAGCATATGATACCAATTTGAATAAAATTGGACATCTCTGGCTCAATTGAAAATTTTTTGAAAATAAACAATAATTAATTCTTCAAATAATTACGTAATGTTTTTAGACAAATTTACTACAAACAATGACAAAATATTTCATTTCAATAAGAAAATAAGATCATTTTTTTAATTTCTGGGGAATAAATGATTGTTTTAATAATTTACATTTGTTTAAACAATTGAAAACTGTTTTAAAAGTCATAGTAAATATTAAAATTGTATATTAATGATTATTTCTTAGAAAACGACGACGGGAATTGCTGAAAAATAACAATAAGCATATCTGCGACAACTTATTCTAATTTTAATCTTTTTATTGCAAGTAACATATCGTTGGAATCGCAAATAAACGCACATTTCGAATATAATATTTTTAAATAGCTGATTAGAATATTATAAAAATGTTATGCCCCGTGTTTTATTCTTCATGAGGACAAAAAGGCCCCTCTCAGGCAATGTTCCACACAGCGCGAGGGTACGTCGAGCCGGTAAACCGCGATCAAATGAGAATCGCTCTGCTAAATATTTGGAAAAATTGGAGTTAATTTAAAAGATATTAAGAACTTTTACTCATAAATATCTTTTAATATTATGTACATTTTTGTAACATTTAAAAAAATGCTGCTAACTTAAGTCAAGTGCCTTACTATCTACCGATGTGTTTTTTGTTTGAAAATTTTTCAAATGTTTTGAAATATTTTTTCATTTTCTCTTAGATTTCATTATTTAAATTAAAAAATTGGTTCAAATTTTTTTCGTCTTTTTCGTAGATAGTTCGTCTTCTTGATTGACAATTAATCTTTGTAGTTAAAATCTCAAATGCTAATTCCTTGAAAATTCATGTATTTTGTTAATTATTCGCCTTGTTGGTCGATAGAATGATTTATTTAACTGAAAATGCAACTATTTCATTTTTGGTTTAGAATTTATATTTTTCATTTGAAATGAAACTATTTGTATAAAAATTATCCTTTCTGAGTTAAACATTCTTGTATTTGTTGAAAATTCGTCTTCTTTGTACTCTCTAAATCTGAATCAGTATATATCTAATTCAAATCATCGTATATACACTGCTAAAACAGTGAAATGCAGCTGCTGATCAGTGAAGTTTCACTTAAAAACAGCTCAATATCGCTGCTTTTCCAGCGAATATACGCTTCAAGTCCCTTATTTTATTATTTCTGTAAACCATAAATTATGTATAGTAAGAGGGGGGGGGGGTTGTACGATTCATTACAGGTTTGAGGGGGGCCTTGGAGAGAACCGGTAATCTGTTACGTAATTTAAGTTTCTGCTTATACAAGGAAAGGGTCCTATCAGTTGTAAGTGGACCAAATGATTTTGAAGGCCGATAGAATTTTCTTCAAGGATCGAAATATTTTAGTATTATACCATTCGCAATTAAGCCATTATTTGCCCTTCGTGGTGTAGCCGTGACTCACAGAGCGTGGAAGGGAGTAATGTGATGAAAGGGGTGTAGATCTTTAAGAGTTAAGATTGATCTAAAATAATTCTCGATTTTTACATTCTCGTCAGAGAAAGTATTAGATTTATGTAAAATTGGTTCCCCCCGTTTTTGTCAATTGTCCACGTTTTTAGACCCCCTGAATCCGAAAAACAGATTTTTACGATTGTATTTGACGCCTAATTAACAATTAAGTTTCTTTTGCGCATGTCAAATATAATTTAAAATACTGTTTCGTACACGTCTCGCTTGAATAAATACAAGTTTGTATGCCTGTCTGTGAAGAAATAGCCCGGATTGACCCGACCAGAAGAAGGTTTCTGGCCAGAATCTGACCGGGTCAAACCGGGATATTACTTTTGTTAATTGCCCGGCCGGGAACTAACCGAGTTCTCACCGGGACCCAGTCAGGCTAAAAATGGTGCACAATAGAAGTATCATAACCTTAAAGACATCTGAAGAAATATCCACAAACGACTGCCGTAAGTGGGTCGTTTGTAAATAGCTGACAGGCGAAAGACCAATTTTTTGTGTTTTAGGTGTTTTTTTTTTATCAATTATGAAAGAAAAATTAAACGAATTTTAATTATATGATTTCCCACTTTTGGTTCTGCGGTTCCCACACTTGCCGTGACTGCGAAATCGTTGACCAAATTCTTTTTTATTTTCAAACATAGTTTCCCAGTAAAACTATACTTATTTTTTTTGTGATACGATTTTTGCTTATTTTTAATGTATTTATATATTATCTTGAATAAGCAAAAAACGTAATAAAAAGAGAAATAACTTTTTACGAGCAAGGTTTTGAATTACGTTATCATGCTTGAATGGAATAACGATTCGATGACTTCCGGAGTCTTTAATGCTAAAAACGCAATAAAACGTCGGTGGACGCCAGGTTATCCGTTAAGAAATTTGTTAAATTTCACAAAATTGTATCCAATTTTCTTGAGCAAGCGGATTATTTATCAAGGTAAGTGAATTATTTTTTTAATAAGTAAGCATTATTATTATTCTTCAACACTAATGTTAAATCAATTTTCTCAACCTGTTTTTTAGGTTAGAATGTCACGTGAAAAACTTGAAATTTATCTTATCTCTTGTAAAAAAAACCTATGCAAACTAAGTTACGCTTAAGGTAAATTTGTTATGCAATTTAACTGTAATTTCTTACAATTCAATTTCTTAAAGAAACTTAAGAATCATAACCTATATTTTAGTACTTACATTGAATGAATGTTTGTAGTTAATATATTTATTATTATGAATGCAGTTCTTAAATTGAAATTCGAACATCTTTTTACAGGTGGAAATAAATGCTGACAAAGATTCTTATCTCTACCAGTTGGTAGAATATGTTCGCTATGGTAAAAAGGCTCCAGTAAAATGCGATCGAGGAGCCCAGTCAAAAACCGGTCGGATTCCGACCGGGTTACACTATTTGTATCCGGGATCTGATTGGGTAACCCAGCCGGGATCCGACCAGCGCAGCGTGACGAAACCAACCAGAATCCGACCGGGCAGCCTGTCCAGATTCCGGATACAAGCAGGGCAACCCTGCCAGATTCCGGCCCGAACCTGGTCATAATATCTACACGGGAGATCTTGAATTTTTCTAAATTTCCTTATGCACATTAATGTTACATTTATCTAAATCTTGAAGTAAAAACCGTGATAAATGAAATTCTGTAGAAAATTCGGATCAAATTTAGATAGAAGAATTTCATTCTACCTTCATCGCGAAATACCTTAAAAATGCATTTTTTACGTTCCATTAATATTTAAAAAATATTATAAGTACATTCTTGGATGAATTCAAATTTTAATAATGAGAATAATAACTGGTTAATTCTAAACAATTGTATGTTGATTAAAAAATTTCCATTCATTTATATTGAATTTATCGGATGAATATATCGGAATTTATCATGAAATACTCATCCCCAGTAATCTACCGAGAGTCTTAGACTCCTAGAGACTTCCCGCCTATATTTCTACTTTTTACAACCTCAGGCCTGACTGTTCCAAAGGATAGTTTCCCGAAAGATGAATGGGCTAGCTGCATTACAGATTAGAGTCCCAAGTATTTTCTACGCTACAGGCGTAAACTTGTCAGATCTTACAAGAGGTCGTCCCACCGTGCTCCAGATGCGCTAGCGATTATTTACTTGCAAAATACCGATGTGTTTTACGCCTTTGGCATATTACAAATTTAGGATGGTTTATATTTATAGAGTCCAATGCCGTTTTCGAAGAACTAGCTTTTTTAAGAGTCTTAAGAGTCCATTAATATTTAACAAACAAACAAAAATAAACGTTTATAACAAAAACCGAATAGGTAATAGAAACTTTAAAATTACTCAATTTTATTATTTATTTGTCATGAAAATTATTCCGCTCTATTACAAATCTCTGAGATTTATTAGAAACTGGCAACGAGACTCTCTTAATTATTTTTGATAGTACAAAGAGTTGCTATTTCATCTAAAAGTAGCTAATGCCAATTTCTTAATGAAGCTTTACATTCTTAATGTAATAATTACCATATGATTTTATTAAAAATGGTTAATGATCTAGCAGGTCAAAGTATGTCCACTCAAAAATGTGCATTAACTTATTTAAGTCCAACTGATTTTGACTTAAGGAATTGGCATTATTAAAAGATGACATTATTAAAACTTAAAATGACATTATTAAAAGAAAAAAGAAAAATTATTTCTTGAAAAAAAGATCCTACTCTATCTTCACTAAATGGAGTGAAGATGGAGTAGGATCTTTTTTTCAAGAAATAATTTTAATTTAAAAATATTATTTTCCATCTAGTCTTATTCAGACTTTAAGCATTTTCTGTTATTGAAGATTCTTAACTTGATCGATATTGTGTAGATTTTCTGCCTTCATGGTTTGAAGGGTTGATCTACTGTCGGTAAGGTATAATCTCTGATGATATAGCAGATAAATTAAAAAAATTTAAAATAATTATTAAAAGAATAGTTAAATGCCATAGAAATCGGAACAATTTCACAGGTTTCGCAAAGACTTCGCATAGATTTAAACGATTTTATAAAGTCTTCTATTATTCGACAATTAAGATTTCAAAGATTTCGGGTCGATTTAAGAGAATGCACAAAGACTTCAATCATTTTAAAAATATTTCATGAAGGTTTTATTAATTTAACAAATATCACCGAATATTGCAAAAGTGTTTCAAATAATTTGCGAAGACTTTTAAACAATTCACAAAAATGTCAATGATTTCCCAAAGTTTTCCAATATTTCAAAAATTTCGCCGAGATTTCAGATAGATTTGAAAGATTTCAAACACCTTTCAAATATTTCACAATGATTTTTAGAGAATTTACCAGTATTTCACAAACAATTAAATGATTTTTGACGGAGCTACAGCAAAATTATGTTCTTTAGATAAGGCTAAAATCATTTCATTGTTGAGAGGGTGGTCAGAGATGTTTTTTACTGTATTTGTTAGTTTAGTTTGCTTTACTGGAAGTAATTTGTCAAATTTTGTTTTTTGTTTTCAGGTGGACAGCTCTTTAATCCGTTGGGATTGGTCAAACGATATGCGGTCCAATGTGGACAAAATGTCAAATCTGAGGGTACTTGATTAATTTAACAAATATCACCGAATATTGCAAAAGTACTTCAAATAATTTGCGAAGACTTTTAAACAATTCACAAAAATGTCAATGATTTCCCAAAGTTTTCCAATATTTCAAAGATTTCGCCGAGATTTCAGATAGATTTGAAAGATTTCAGACACCTTTCAAATATTTCACAATGATTTTTAGAGAATTTACCAGTATTTCACAAACAATTAAATGATTTCCCAAAGAGTTTAAATATTTCAGAAAGATTTCAGATAGATTTCAAAGATTGAACCAAAGATTTCAATAATTTCCTAATGATTTTGCAAAGATTTTGAGAGAATTCACTAAAATTTTAGAAAGATTTCATAAAATTTTCAATAATTTCCCAATGACTTTAAAGATTTCACAAAGCTTACAAATATTTCGCGAAGATTTGAAATAGATTTCAAAGATTGAACAAATAATTCCAATGACGTCCTAATGATTTTACAAAAATTTCAAACATTTCGGAAAGATTTAGGATATGTTTAGAAGATTTCACAGATATTTCCATTATTTTACCAAGACTTCTATTCTTTCACAAAAGTTTTCAGAATTCTCAAAGATTTTAAACATTTTGAATAGATTTAAAAAAGTTATTTCGCCAAAATTTCACGAAGAATTTACAAAGGTTGCAATAATATCTCAAAGATCTTATGAAGACTTTACAAAAAATTCAAATATTTCGCAAAGGTTTCAGATAAATATAAAAGAATTCGGAAAGGCTTCTATTATTCCACATAGATTCCAGATAGATTTTAAAAATTAAACAAAGCAAGAAAGAATTGAAAGGTTTCTATATCCTACGATCGAATGAGTTTAAGCATTTTATTTGCGAGTAGGCAAATCAAGACTTTGGCCCTAACTGGTCGATTTCCATGGGAGGCAGTGGCCCCTGTGTCCCCTTGGCAAAGCTCCACCACCTCTGATGGACATAGGAATAGGAGGGGACTAGCCACATGCTACCTAACTTGGCGCGGGGATTGATCATAAGTTACAAGGGGGAGTGGACCATGTTGGTTTGCAAAAGCAACAGAGGTTTAACAATCCAAGATCTAGGTAGAACAGCCCCGTCTTTATTTAGATCCGGCAACGACATGCCTATTCTGCCGTGATTTCTGCTTGAAATTTAAAAAAAAAAATACATATCAAACGATTTTTGTATCAGAATCTCTGAAAAACAAATGACCAACTGCAATTTTTTAAATTAGACTAATTCAGAGTGATCAAAATTGAATAATGTAATTAGAAAAATAACGTTTCATTCGAAGCGATTACAATTTTACAATTAAAAACTTGTCAAAGTTAAAGCTTTATTATTTAATGAAATATTAGTAATTATTAACCACTTAATTAACTATAAATATAATATCAACTTTCAAATCTTTAGTAAAAATCTTTTCAAATTAGTATTAATAATTTATCGTATCGATAATCAGGAAAAGTTCCACGAAAAATAATAGTTATATCAATTATTATTTAACTTTAAAAAAAATGGCAACTACTAATTCAGATTTTCTTTCAGATGAACCGAAAGAAGTAGAATTTTAGCCTACGATTCTAATTAAAATATATATAAAGAATTATGTATTGTCATTTTAGCTTTGATATATTTTTACTTCTGATAAGGGGACATGCTCTACCAATAACCTTCTTAGCTTCATTTATTCGTCTATCTAATTCCTCATCTATCTTCCCGTCCTTAGTAAATAAGCTACCAAGGTATACGAACTTATCAACTTGTTCAATTCTCTCATCATTTAATAAAATATTGCATAGTGTTTTCTCACTCTTTCCTTCGAACACCATAGTTTTTGTTTTATTTGTGTTAATTTTGAGGCCCATGCTCTTCCTGCTTGCATCTAGTTTATTCAACATTCTTTGTAAGTCTTCGATAGTCTCTGGCATAACAACCTTATCATCTGCGAACGCTAACCCACGTACCTTTACTGTTTCGAGATCCACACCCTCTTCGTCGAAGAGAGCCATTCTTAAACACTTGCCCATAAATAATATAAATAACCATGAAGACATAACGCATCCTTGTCTAACTCCTTGAATAATATCGAAACAGTCACTTAGTTTCCCATTCACTCTCACACTCGCTTTGCTACCTGTATATATTGTTTTTATAGCTTGTAGGATCCATCCATTGACTCCATACTCTTTCAGGACTTTCCCAAGTTTACTTCTATCTACCTTGTCAAAAGCTTTTTCTAGGTCAATAAATGCACAGAAAACTTTTTTTCCTACTCTCAAACTTTTTTCTGTTATTTGCCTTAAGCTCAATATTTGATCCGTACATGACCTTGCTGGCATAAACCCACTTTGGTCTTCCCAAATCTTTGCTTCTGTTATTTTCATTACCCTACGAATAAGTATTTTTGAATATATTTTGCTTACGGTGCTTAATAAGCTAATCCTTCTGTAATTATTGCACTCCCTTTTATCTCCCTTTCTCTTGTATATTGGTACGATTATTGCTTTTTTCCAATCGTCTTGGACGTCTCCCATCTCGAAACATAAATTTATCAATTTGCACAGTCTATGTGGTATGCACGCGCCACCGTGCTTAAGCATTTCAGCGTTAATACCGTCTACCCCGGTAGCCTCACCGTTTATCAAGTTCTTTATTATATCCCTAACCTCAGTGACACAGACTTTTTCATTTGAGTTTCCCATCGCATCGTGTTATCGCAGTTGTTGTGTCCTATAGCTTCATCTCCGAATTGTCTCCTAAAATAGTCTCTAAAAGACTCTAGTATTCCGTCTGCATTATATACCATTTCCCTCCTACTATTTCTCATGTTGACAATTTCTGTACTTTTGTTTCCTTTCATTTTTTTTATAAAGTAGTTTCCTGCTTCCTGCAAAGTCGTTTTGTATTTTTATCT
>NC_046660.1:141624219-141627058 GCF_010883055.1 Belonocnema kinseyi
ACGTCTATTTCTTTCCTTATTGCTAAGACCTGCGATGTTCAAAGTTCTCTTCTACGCTTCTCTTTTTGCTTTTTGGGCAGCCTGAATTTCATCATTCCACCACGTATCACCAGAAATTCTTCCTACAACTGCGGTACCACACACTTCGATCGTACATCTAACAAGGATATCCCGTAACATTGTCCAGGTGCCCTCTATGTCTTTGTTTTTTGTACGGTCCTCCCATGTTGCCCTATGTATGCTTTCGGTTATCTTATTTTGGAAATCTATTCGCACATCCGGTTTCTGTAGGTTCTCAATTTTGATTCGCGTTTGTTTTGCTTTCTTGGTTCTCTTTTTTCTCGATCCCCGACCTAAGTTAATTTTTGAGATCAGAAGGTAATGATCAGTATTGCATTCAGGACCCATCATGACTCTTGTATCTTTGACTAACTCCCTTAGTTTTTCATCCGCAACAACAAAGTCAATTATACTGCGGCTATTTCCTCTAGACCAGGTGTACATGTGGATCATTTTATGCCTAAACCAAGTATTTGTAATAAACAGACCCCTTTCTAAGCATAGACCAACTAATTTATCTCCGTTATAGTTTGTTCTTGGATCCCCAAAATTACCTAATACTCTTTCTGTATCCTGATTTTGGATGCCCACCCAACCGTAGATGTCTCCTAGTAGAATTATTCTTTCCCCATGTTCGCAAATGTTTATTGTGTCATTTAAAGTGTCCCAGAAGGCGTCTTTTACTTCTCTAGGATCACTGTCAACCGGCGTGTAGCATGCTATGATAAATATTCTTCTGATTCCTACTTTCATTCCAGCCCACAGCAGTCTGGGAGACACGAAACCATGGTCTCCGAGATGCTGCTTTGCTCTTTTATTCAAAATCCGACCTACTCCTTGTTTACTATGTGATTCACAGTCTACTCCTGACCATATTTCAAATCCGCTTTCAACACGCCGTTTTTTATGTCTTTGGTTTCGCATCCCTTTTTCTTTGTTTCAGACACACATACAATGTCTAGTTTCTTCACGTCCATAGTTTCACGCAATTTTTTTACATTGAGATCATTTAATCCCCTAGCATTCCAAACACCTAGTCTCCATTTGTCGCCTGAAACATGACCTTTAGATTTTCCGCGAGCATGCCTTTTGTCATTAAAAGTTCCAGTCCTTTCCGAGGCTATTTTGTAGTTTGTATTATTCATTGTTTAGATTATACGCCCAACTAACAACTTTATGCAATAAGTTTATTTTCTGAGTCGAAATCATGTCAAAGTTAAGTATCAAATCGTCGTATGCTGGAGATTGTAGTTCTAACGTCAGTCCCACGAAAAACTTCAGTTAATAAGCGAGGGTTGGGAGAAGGGGGAGGTAGAACTGGAACCGAGAGAGTCGTCTTGGGTTTGCGTTTTTGTTTTCATGCTGAGAAGGTCACCAGCCTTCAGCAGCGTTGTGATATGGAATTTACAATAAAAAGCGAGTTACCCCCCCCCCCCACCCCCGGTTCAAAATCTCGGCGTTATTTTTAGTTTGTAGGTTTAAAATTTCTTTTTTTCTTTTTTTATCGTAAAGTTATAATGAATTGCTATGAATTACTTATCTTTAAGTACGATTCCGGATCTCCTAGTAACTGCATATCGAAGCACAATTTTAAGAAAGTGCATTTATACCAAATTTAAAATTTTCTATTTGCCTTTTTCCCCAACCGAGTATATAAAAGACCGGCCCCAGAGGTAGACCGCGGAAAGAATGGTTAGAATGTGTGAATGAGACCCTAGTTTGAAGAGACATAAGAAGTCACATAAACATGAGAGCCTGCATGAAAAAATGCATGGACATAAAAAAAGCTAGATAAGTATGCCAGGACAGGAAAGTATGGCGGCAAATAGTTAATAAAAAGAGTGTCAGTAGAGTGAATGACGCCTGAAACAAAAGACCTTGGCTACTAATGGACCCAAGTGGGGAACCTTACATAACGACTTCGTGAGGTTCTTCGCTTGGGGTGATTGCTAGAGAGATTGATCAGCAACCTGGGTCGGAGTAGTGCTGCGGAACGAACGTGTTATTTACTTAAATAGCACGAGAATTCTGGATCAATCTGAAAACTTTCTATCCCTTCCACACACTACTCCCTTCCCATACCGAGTGAGTCACGCCTACCCCGAAAGGAAAATGGCTTAGTGGTGTAATAATAATAATAATAATATATATTGAACAATTGAACCTGTGTGGCAAGAAATGTATGAACAACGAGGCTCAAAGAAAGGCGTAGCCGGATGTCGGGAGAACCTGCTCATCGATAGATGTGTCTGCAAAGATGCAGCATTCTACCAGCGTGACCTATCGATGGCCTGGATTGATTTTCGGAAAGCTTTCGATTCGACATCCCATAGACTTATCATTTATCTTTTGGAAATCTTAAAAGTTCATCCGCAAATAGTTGGGTACATAGAGAGATTGATGCCGCTTTGGAAAACCAGATTTACTATCTCATCTGGAAAAATCGTGTGACAACTAACAAGTTAACCCTTCAGAGAGGTGTCTTTCAGGCCATGAGTCTGGTACGGAGGGTTTCATTTTCGCATGCCAAGACGGTGTCATTTCCACCTTAACATACCGTCGCCACATTTTGAGCCATGACATTCCCGATGATAGCTGCAGGGCGTGCCATGCACACCCCGAGCTTTTAGCTCACACACTATCTACGAGGGTAGTTCAATAAGTCCTTAGAATGACTAATATATGGCGCGCGAATCGCTCCAAATCATCTGTTTTCAGTCAGCACCACTCCCGACTAGATATATGGTGCAGTCACAGTCCACATCTTCTGAGTTTACGT
>NC_046660.1:141627158-141642386 GCF_010883055.1 Belonocnema kinseyi
AACTCATGTAAAATATTAATAATATTGATATTGAGTAGCTCCTAATATCGAATCTATTGAATTGAAAATCATACTTTAATTATTATTATATAAACTCCTTATCTTTAAAAACAGAATAATGAATTTAAATTTAAATAACATGGATTTAAATAATTAGGTATAATTATTCACAAACAGGCGCGCTGCGGCAAGTCCGTCGAAATCAAATACTCGGCACAAACAATCTCCCACCTCATCTCTGATAGTACCTTACTGTGCCCGTGCACATGTGCTAAGAATTCGTCATTTTCCCTTACGATGCTTTCATGCCTCGCCTCTGCAAGCAGGCAGTCTGCATGCAGAAAACCAATAAGTGTGAAGGAGATGGACCAATCTCTATCTCCCCCATTCTTATAGGTTTTCTGCATGCAGGCCAGCCCTATCCGACTCTCCGTATTTCACAGCTATAAAAGTTTCGGACCTTATTGCTATGAATTTCTATGTGCGACATGTTGCCGCGTGGCGGCGCTTCTCGCACGTGTCCCTACTTTAACATGCCGCTAAATGGGACATTTTCTTTAAACCAATAATATTTATATAATATTTTATAAAATGTAAGTCTAAAATGTTTACAAGAGTACAAAAATTCAAGGCGATTGATTCGAGTAAAAATAGGTATCAAAATTGAGTGGGCGAAGAAAAAGAAAAATATGGTGAAGTGCATTGCTCCAAATTGTCAATCCGGCTACCATTCGAGTCGTGCTGACGGCGGAAAAATTCGTTTTTTCAAAGTGCTTCAAAATTTAGTTGATATATATCAAAGAAAAATAAATAGGGAAGATTTTTTTAAGAACAGCTGACCAGTTTGTTTATGAGGAACATTTTCTTTCCGATTATATTTTCTGGAAAAGGGGAGTGAAGGATCCTACTAGAAATGTTATAGCATTTGTATGCATGAAATACAAACAATATATTTATAATACTTTATTCTAATAAAATTTAAAAAATGAATAAAGAGATACAATTTTCAATTTTAATTGCTTTAATTGCAATTTCCGACTTTAACCTAAAAATAGCTGTCTTTCCCCGGCTGTGGCTGTTCCTCATTTAGTGATTATATTTGTTTATCACTTAAATTTCTTTTTGTTCAGGAGGATTTTTGTTTAAAAAATAAGGAAGCAATTAAAAATAAAGATAAATAAAATTTGTACATCTCGTCTTTTGATCTTTTATTGTCGTGGAAATCATTATAGACCTATAATGATTTTTCTATAATGAATTGCCTATAATTTTTTCGCAATTACAGAAATAATGATTGGAATAATTGTAGCAAAAATATAGGAAAATAATTATGGTAATTAATAATATTGAAATCATTAACACACAATAGTACATAAAAATGGACATATTCAAATAAGCTTTGTTTAAGAATAAAGGTAAAATGAAACTTGAAAGCTGTGGGTATCTTCTACTTTTTGCAATAATTATTTAAATGTTATAAGTATATATAATTATTTCATTATAATTATTCCTATAATTAATCGAATAATTATTCTTTTAGTAGTCATAAAGTAGTGAAAAAATTATAGTAATTTCATTATAAGAAAATAATTATAGGACTATAATGATTTTTCTGTAGTTGCACTTTTTCCTAAAGTATACCCGGAAGATCTATATACTAGTACTTTGTTCTTATTTAATTATTTACTTATTACTTTTATTTCCAACCCACCCTCTCCCTCCCTGCAGCCCCCCAAATATTACCTAAAAATTAAAAAAATACATTTTTACGTATCATTGTTACTTTTTAGCAATTCCCGTCGCCTTTTTTATACAAACAAGTACTAATGGATCATTTGAATATTTCCCAGGGCTTTTAAAACAATTTTCAATTGTTTTAAGAAATATAAATTATCTAAACAATTATTTGTTCTTATAAAATATATAAACTAATTGTATGTTGTGATTGAAATGTAACTATTTATCATTTTTTGGAGTATTACATTTTTCGCAAAATATTATGTAATTATTTAAGCAACTATTAATTGTCTATGTTCAACGTTTCTAAAAATTGATCGCGAGATATCAACTTTCGTTTTAAATTAATATGCTATGCCACGTTTTTTAAAATAATTACATAATTTTGATACATTTCTCTCAGTGTGTAATAAATTTCTATTTGTTTAAACAATAATAGATTTTATGCTTTCACGATGATTCATTTTGATAAAAAGAGATATTTCGGGTTTCACTCGTGTAAAAAACTACGAATTGTTTGCCGACGTTTCGTGAACATTGCAGTTCACATCTTCGGGACTGACCTGAAACTGAGGTATCAGGCCATGATGTTCTTAGGTATACTTTCTACGATGCCTGTGATTGGCCAGAGTGCTCCACCATGGAGACTGGTCAAACTTGATTGGCCAATCAAGTCTTTTTTTTAAATCCGGGCAAACGGAAAGCTAAATCGGATTGGTATTATATCCATTGTCCCTATTGATGTTCTTAGGGTGTTTTAAGATTTCGATTGCTTCTCTATGTTTTCTTGGAAATTTGTGGTGTGTTTTTGCAATTACTGTTGTTTCATCAAATAAAATGTTATGTCCTGTTTCGATACGATGTTCAGCTAGTGCTGATTGCGTGAAATGTTTTAGCCTGACTTTACTTTCATGTTCCTTCATACGTTGGCTCACCGCTCTCCCGGTTTCTCCAATATAGACTTTGCCACAAGAACAAGAAATTTAATATACTCCTGGATCACTGAAGAGTGCCTTTTTATCTTTAGGGTTATTTAGTAGTTTTCCTGTTTTCGCAGGTGGTTTAAATATGGTTTGGATGTTGTGTTTGTTGAGAATTCTTCCTATTTGTTCTGTGACACCTTGGATGTAGGGTAGGGTGGTGGTCATTTTTCTCTCTCTTTCTTTCATAGGTTGTGTTGACTTGCTTTTTAGAGTGTGTTTTCTTGTTGCTTTATCAATTTGTTTGTTTGTGTAATCGTTCTGTATTAGGATTTGTTTAACATTTTGTAATTCCTTTTGTAAGTTATCTTTGTCTGTTATGGAGACAGCTCTGTGTACAAGGGAGTTGATGACCGATTGCTTTTGAGATGGGTGATGGTGGGAGGATGCATGTAAGTATTTTTTTGTATGCTTGGGTTTTCTGTAAACTTCATGTCCTAATGTGTTATCAGATTTTTTGTAAACTAATATGTCCAAGAAAGGCAATTTTCCGTTTTGTTCTATTTCCATGGTGAACTGGATATTAGGATGTAATTGATTGGTAAAATCGAAAAACTCATGTAGTTCATCTCGTCGTTGTCGCCAGATGACAAATGTGTCATCAACGTAACGGAACCAGAATTCTGGTTTAAGTTTGGCTTGGTTAAAGATTTTAGTTTCTAGATGTTCCATAAAGACATTGGCTATTACAGGTGAGATTGGGGATCCCATTGCTGCCCCTGAGGTTTGTTCGTAGAATTGGTTATTGAACGAGAAGTAAGTATTATTGAGACTTTGTTCTATCAAAGGTACAAGCTCGGAAGGGAAGTTTGTAAAATATTTAATAATATTAATTGTATCCAAGATTGGTACATTCGTAAAAAGAGATACTATGTCGAAACTCACTGTGATGTCTTGGGGTTGAATGTAAATCTGTTGTATCTTTTTAATAAAGTCAAATGAGTTTTGGACGTGAGCGATGGAGTTTCCTGTAAAAGGATTTAGTTTTGCAGCGAAGAAACGTGCTAGGTTGTAAGTTGGTGAGTTTATTACGCTGACGATCGGTCTGAGTGGAATGTTTTCTTTGTGGTTTTTGGAGAGCCCGTAAAGTTATGGGCAGATAGGATTAGTAGGTATTAAGTTAGATATTGTTTGACTGTCAAGTTTAGAGTCTTTGAGAAGAGTCTTTGTTTTACTGACTATTGCTTTTGTGGGGACCATTTTAAGTTTTTTGTATGTATCGTCAGTTAGAAGGTCCATGATTTGTTTATTACAGTATTCTTTATTTATTATTACTGTTGTGTTGCCTTTGTCTGCGGGTTATATTATAATATCTTTATTTCGATTGAGTTCTTTAATTGCGGTTTTTTCCTGTTTTGTTAAGTTTGATGATAGAACTTGAGCTTGGCGTAAAATGTTGGTCGTCCTGCGTCGCATGTCATTTACTTTTTCGGTTGAAAGGTTATATATTGTGAATTCTAAATTGCTGATTATTTATTCTTTTGGTATTTTTGACGGAGCAACAGCAAAATTATGTCCTTTAGATAAGGCTGAAATCATTTCATTGTTGAGAGGGTGGTCAGAGATGTTTTTTACTGTATTTGTTAGTTTAGTTTGCTTTACTGGAAATAATTTATCAAATTTTGTTTTTTGTTTTTGGGTGGAAAGCTCTTTAATCCGTTGGGATTGGTCAAACATTATGCGGTCCAATGTGGACCAAATGTCAAATCTGAGGGTACTTGATAGGAAAAGGTGAAGTTTTAGTAGTATTTTAGAGGTAGTGTGCAAAAGAAATTTGGTATGCTGTATTCTTTCTTTAATGAGAAGCAAACTTGTATTATGCAGAATCGATTTGGATTTAGATGTTCCCAAATTATTTTTCAGTTGTAAGAATTTCGGGACTATTTTGTTGTCTCTGCGCCGTAGAGTTCCTTGATAATAGATTTTATGCTTTCACGATTGAATTATTTACCGACGTTTTGTGAACATTGCAGTTCACATCTTCAGGGCTGACATGAAACTGAGGTATCAGGTCATGATGTTCTTAGGTATACCTTCTATGATGCCTGTGATTGGTCAGAGCGCCCCACCGTGGGGACTGGTCGATCGACAATCTTTATTTGCTCAAGCAGTTCTTTTTCACTAACTAAGAAAATGAAATAAAATAGAACACATACAATTATGTTTCGGACTTTATAGTGTATAGAAAGAATACTTTAACCACTTTTAAATTGTTTAAACAAATATAATAATAAATGAATTGAAATTTGTTAAACATTAGAAGAAATGTCTCGAAATTATATAATTATTCTACAAAAAGTAGCACAGGATACCAATTTGAAAAAATTGGACATTTCTGGCTTAATTTTTAGAAATTCTGAAAATAAAAAATAAATAATTGTTTAAATACTTACATCATATTTTAAAAAAAATGCACTTTTCCAAAAAATCGCAAAATATTGCATTTCAATCAGACAATACGATTATTTTTAAATTTTTTGAAACTAAATAATTGTTAAAATAATTTAATTTGTTTAAACTATTTAATAATGTTAAAAAGTCATGGTGAATATTAAAATTGTACATTAGTAATTATTCGCATGAAAAAGACAGTAATTGCTAAGAAGTACCAATAATACGTAAAAATGCAGTTTATGATTTTTAAGTGGCTCCGTGGAGGAGGAGGGGGGGGGGGGTAAAAGTAATTAGTATGGTTTTATTTCTTAGACACTAAACACTCCTCTTCAATTCCTAACAAGTTCGGTACATTTCGATAAAAACGTGCAACATGAGCTCAATTTTTCGAAAATTCAAAATGACCCCTTGTTAATTAAACAGGATTTTAAGTTCCCGGTGGTACATGTTGATATTCGAATTTTATTCTAGAATTTTTTACTCTAGAATCAAACCGAAGGGCCTATGACAAAGCCACCGAACGCGTCCTCGAGTTGCGGATAGAGGGTCCCTGTACCAAGGGTTTCTGCTGCATATGGTTACAAAAATAAATAGGCAGTCGCGGACAATTGTCCAGGGGCGGTCCCGAAGGAGTTAACCCCCAAGCGGAGGTGTGAAAACCGTACCGAAAGCTGAATGGCACCTGGGTGAGGTGTCTAGAACGGTGACTCTGGGATACCGGGCGTCCTCTCAGAGTACGCAGCATTATCCTTGCATGCGGGGCTTTACAAGGATGGACGAACCCCTTTCCCTAGCTTCTCGTGGGAACACAAATGACAACACCAAACATAGGACCCGTTATCATACATTTAACAAGTCAAAGCGGCTGACCATCAGGCAGCATATTGTTGAGAGAATACGGATACTGTCTGACGCTAAGAGAAGTCTAGAGCGGAGGGAGAATACCGAGGAGGTGAAAAACGTATTAAGAGGAATGAAGAACTATTTTGCACCGGGACCAGATTGTATCAAAACCTTCTGGTGGAAGAAGTTTTCTTCAACCCATCAGCATTTGGCCCGTATTTTCACCTCATATTTGAAGTCGGAAGAACCGATTCCGGAGTGGTTGGCGGAAGGGCGCACAATACTCCTGCCGAAAATAGGCAACTTAGCTGACTCGAAGAATTACAGGCTAATAACATCTATAAAGGATACTCTCCGAAGCAGATACAAACGTCTCATCCGGCAGATTTGGTCTTCCGAACTGTCGGCGAGGAACAAAGTATCTGCAACGAATATGCTTGCCGTCCCGGTACTACTCTATTCATTTGGAGTAATTCCATTGACGAAGAGCGAGCTCAGATCCCTTGATATCGGGACAAGAAAGGTTATGCACATGAACAAAAGCATGCATCCTAAGTCTTCCGCTCCGCGACTGTACATCTTACACCATCAAGGGGGTCGCGGAATAATAAAAGTCTTGAAGGTCTTCACATCAGGATTATTTTGGGTACAGCACATAGAGTTGCAAATGGAAGAGACCCTCTTCTGAAAATGGTCAGGAATCACGAAGAAGTGGGCAAAGGAGCGTTTCTGTACAAAGCAGCGGAGGAGGCTGCTGAAACACTCGGATTTGACTTCAGTATTAGGGGTGAGCAAACTGCATCAAATCTTATCTATCTCGAGTACTCACTCCTGAAAGCCCGGATTAAGAAAGCACAAGAGAAAAACTTTCGTGAACAGCTCCTCGATAAGAGGATGCACGGTATCTTCCATAGAAATGTGAAGGATCAGTCAATGTCTTGTGAGCTAACGTTTGCTTTCCTTAAATCGTCCGAATTGAAGTCTGGTACGGAGGGTTTCATTTTTGCATGCCAAGATGGTGTCATTTCCACCTTAGCATACCGTCGCCACATTTTGAGCCAAGACATTCCCGATGATAGCTGCAGGGCGTGCCATGCACACCCCGAGCATTTAGCTCACATACTATCTAGTTGTCCAACTCACGCGGAAACGACCTACATTCAAAGGCACAATGCGGCACTAAGAGTGCTTTATTACCATCTTTGTCACTCTTACGGCATCAACCTTAATATCGCTCCTCTAAATGCTCCTAGAGAAATTGAGTCAATTGTCGAAAATGGGAAGTGCCGCATATACTGGATCTTTATATTCTCGACAATTGTTTCTGTTGCTCACTCGAGGTCTGACATGGTTCTTCTTGACTTCGAGAAGCGAACCATGTTCGTTATCGAATTTTCGGCACCAGCTGACACAGACATCATAACCAAGGAGAATGAAAAGAAAGAGAGGTATCGAGACCTTAGAAGGGAGTTGCAACGATTGTACCCGGAATATTCTGTTAAACTAATCGTCCTTATGATCGGCGCTCTTAGAGGTGCCAAGCTTTCACTTTCTAATGGCCTAAAAAGTATCCCTGCGTATCAACAATATGCTAAAACACTTGCGGGACAAATGCAGAAGGCGATAGTCCTTGGGTCGCTCCGTGTTCTTAGGATTGACGAGGCTTTTGCTGGATCGTCGTATTTCGCGATTTCGCTGGGAGCGGCTGTAATTTTTCAGATTAGCTCCGCTCCCGGCGGAATCCTGCGGTTGTCCTTATGACAAATTTTTAATTATATATATATATATATATATAATTATGTCATTTAAAAACACAAAAATGTATATTTTTTACATTTTATATATTTATTTATTTCCCTTCTTCAACAATTTGTAAATAAGACTAATTCAGAAACAAAATTCGATGTATTTAAAACAATTTAGGGTAATTATTAGTCTACAAAATTAAATCTATTGCACTTATTTCTGATAATTACTTGAATTCAGAAATAATTATTTCGAAGTTTATTTCATTCCATCCATTCTTGTATGCTTACATTTTTATGTTTTTTATACTTTCTCTAATGGATTTCATGGTGAAGTAGGGCCAGGTGCGAGAAGTACTGCCACAAGGCGAAATTTCGCACATAGAAACACTTAGCAATAAGGTCCGAGCCAGAGGAAAGGTGCAATCCCATGAGGCATGATCATAGGAAACATGGGACTAGGCATACCATTGCCGGGTTGATGCAATGAGGGAGAGGTCCACCATCTTTTGATGTCCCGTGACAAACATGGCAGCACTCACATGTTTATATTTGCATGCTTAGTTTGTCGGCAAAAATGCTCGTGCGCATAATCAAGTGGCACATCGTAAGATGGCGGCCCTCCCCACTCGTGGAATCCTCCCCCCTCCCGTGGATTCAACCCTGCTCGCTAAGTTAGGATGGCATGCCTACTCCCGTGTTTCCTATGTCCATGCCATGAGGGCAGAAAACGTCGGCGTAAAGCAGAAACTCATGAGACTGCAAGAGACAAATTGATCATTCTGTCTCTTTCACTCTCATCAATTTCTGCTGTTCGCCGACGTTTTCTGCCCTCATGGGACAGCACCTTTAAGGTGGTGTCTCATGATTGCAGAATTGCGTTGCGTAATGCGTCAATTCACTAAGCATTTCAGCCAATCACAGTGTTTCTCTGCAAAACTAGGAGTATATTATTCGCGAAATTAGCTAGTTAATTGACGCATTATGCAAAACGCAGAATTACGTTGCGTTTTACGTCATGCGATAATTCACTAGACATTTCAGCCAATAATATTCTCCTAGTCACTCAGAGAAACATTGTGGTTAGCTGAAATGTCTAGTGATTTGACGCAAAACGCAACGCAATTGTGCCGTCGTCGGATGCGATCCTTAGAACATTCTCGGTAACAAAGGTTTGGAGTAGGTAACGGAGAACTAGAGTTCCTCAAGGGAAAGTTGTGACAGCTTACCCCCTTCATTGTGTTTCAGACGAACCGGAATCGGAAGTTTTCGCATGGGCGCTAAACTTTGATTTGTAGTTATTTTGGAGAAAGTGAATTTGAGAAAAATCATTGAATTAACATAAAACTCACTGATTTGATTGGTTTTTGATACATATTTTATATTATAATAGAAATATTGATCTTTTTGAGTCAGGATATGAATAGAATATGACGTTTATATTATTGAGTGATTGAGGTTATGTTAACCCTTGTGTTAGCCGTGTATTTGAGATTCGAAACTTTTTGATACGAAATATGATTTTAAAAAAAGAGTAAACATAATAACGTGCTGCATTTTATACTTTAACAGGTGTTGCAGGAAAAGTGTACAATCAAAGTCTTTTCCGAAGAGTGAAAAGCTTCGTGAATTGTGGCTGCGGAAATATCAATCGACAGGATGGGACCCCAAGTGCATCATCACGGGTTGCGAGGTCAAATCAATAGAATATTAGAATACAAGTAATATTATAAGTAAAATTTAATATTAATGAATTTGATTAAAGATGCACTTTTCATCTGAGATGTGGAAAACAGTTTAAAGGGGGAATAAACTCAGGGATGATGCTATTGCAACGATATTTCTCAGTCCACCAGTGGGAAATTTAATGATTTCAGATTAAAATGTCAAAAGAGGACAATTTAAAAAACGTTATAAATGGAATTTTTGTTGATTAGAATTTTAGAAAATAAATCGTTTAAACTTAAGAGGGGAAAAATTATATTACTTTTAATGAAAAGCATTCAAACTTGACTAACATAAAAGGGAAAACTTTTGAATAGTGATACATTTGAATTCAAAAAGATTGAAGTTTCAAGATTTTAAATTGAATAATAAGTTGGATAATTCAAACTAAAAGCTCCTAAAATTCTAGAAATCTAAATTTTTATTGTGTACAAAAATTATGATTTAACGTAAAACTAAATTAGACAAATTTTTATAAAATCAAAAAAGAATATTTAAATCTAAAATGATAAAATGATTTATTTTTTAATTTTTCAATGACTAAATTTACTTACAGTAATAGGAATTTTTAACAGTTTGAGTATGAAAAAGTGAAGAACTTAAGGAGAATACGCTTTTCTATGTTAACCCAAGAAACGTTTGCTACCTTCAAATGAATGCAAAATATATTCCGCTAGTGGCATCCAGTAGTTATAAAATACAATAATGTAAACCTAAACGACTTTTTTATACCCAGACTTTTGTCAGTTCTAAATTCTCATATCTTGACATGCCACCAATTAAACACAAAAATTGTGCGCCGGTTTTTATTATTTAGATTAAGAATTTGCAATCAAGCTAAGGTAAAAGAAAAAGATCAAGTATACGATAGTAAAAATATGACCATGCATGTTTCATTCCAGTAATCCAAAAAGAGTATATACGCATTATGTATATTTGTATTATATTGTATCATATCACATTACTTCATGAATAATAAATTACTTTTATGAATCCAATTGAAATATTTCTTCACTGATGTCGCTAATTTTTTGTTTCAAGGCAAAAATATTAGCATCAAAAATGTAATAGTGGTCTTCTCAACGTTTAGTTTCCTTGTTGGTATCTGTTTCTCTGTTATAAAGTTTTGATCATTTTTCTACGATTGTCGTGAAAATTAAAATAATTAAAGAATAACGTTTTAAATGAAAATAGGTTGAGTGTTCTTAAAAAATAAATGTATGTATTCATAAAATAAATTGTATAGATAAAAAGAAAAGATTTCGTCAGAAAATGGTTTGGAACTACAAAAACTTTTCAGCTTCTACACAAGAATATATTAACTCAAATAATTATTTAATACATAGTTTATAAGTGTTATTTCACATACATTAATTTACCAAGTTGAAATAACTGTTTCTAATGTCTTTTTGTTAAATTGTTATCATTGAATTAAAATTTTAATTTGGAAAACGCGCGCATTCCACTAACTACCGATTTCGGTTCATCTACCAATCAAAAAGATGACACACATTGTCACAACTAGGGTACTAAATTATATTAGACAGGAATATGCAACCGCCATTCTGGTTCCTGGACAGTTCGCAGGAAACAGTGCGATAAGCATGTATAATTTAATTAAAATTAAGTTTAGAATATAAGAAAAATGGTCTGCTACAGTGCTCCGTAAGGTTAGGAACCCGTTTTTCTACAGAAGGACGCACATTAACCTACGCAAATAAAAAGGACGTATGACGTGAAGTATAAACAGCTATCATAATAAATTCTTAAAAAAGTATTGTAGTAATGTTTGACCTATAGTCTATTATTATTTTAATATTTGTTAATATTTATTTAAAAAATCGTATGATTATAATTTAGGCGCACGCCTATTTATAAACTGAGTAAAATTTCGTTTACTATCATAATTTTTGCAAAAGCTACTTTTTGGCAAATGCGTGGGTTAAAAAATCATATAGTCGAATTTAAATATTTCATATATTATATCACGTAATTTTATTTATAATTTATGTTTTGATAACAATGCTTCAGTATAATTTAAAAATAAATAATCTATATCATGTAAGTGTATTTATATAATTCGATATCAATGCAGCAATTTAGAAATTTGGCGGGGATCCGGAATGGCAGCTTGCATATTCCCATCTAATATAGTACCTTATCACAACTACTCTCTACCTTGAGGAACTCTACGGAGAATGTTACCTAGAATCCGAGAATTTACGAGAACTTTCATTTTTTACTATTACGGTATATTTACACGCCTGTCAACTGGTCGTCAGCCAGCAGAAAAATCATAAGAGTGAAAGAGATAGAGGGCACTTTTCTTTTAATTTTCCGCTCAATGTCTCTTTTACTCTTATGACTTTTCTGCTGGCTGGCGACCAGTAAACTGGAGTGTAAATACACCTTTTTTTTTAAGCTAAATAACGTTTATATTCAATGCACTTAAACCTATATAGCAATTAACATTAGAAATTAAATTTAGTTTTATATACAATATACTTCTTTCAGAATGGGATTTTATTTATCGATTACATAAATTATTTCAAACATGATTAAACTTAAGTTTCGAACAAGTTTTAAATAAAATTTTACATTCCTTAACAATTGTAATTGTTCGTATTATCATAACTAAGCACCTATGATACTCATCTGAAGTTTTTGGAGTGAACAAAACTAAGGAGCTAAAATGCTGATAAGAATCTAAATACCCTACCGATAGAAATTTCTGAGTATATTCTAAAGATTCTCTAGGTTCAGAGAAGCTCTGAGAAATTCTGCGCAGGCATTCAGGTAGATATATTTAAAGGTCCAGGTAGCTCTTTTAAATGTTTTAAAGGCTTTAAAATGTCCTTTCCGAAATTGAAATAGATCATAAATAACAAGCAGAAAGGCTATATCAATAGAGTAGCCGACACTCAAGGGTCCTTTGTTAAGCTTCCCGATGAAAATTTAGAAGTAGAATTTTTAAATTTCATAGTTAACAGCCTAAAACATAATAATTCGAAATCTACGAGTTTCTATGATTTCAGATATCTAACTTTTTTTTTAAATGCTTAAAATTGGAATTAATACAACGTGTCTCGTAAATGGAATCAGATACGCCACAAAAGACAAAATTTTTTTATTCAACTAGAAAATTTTATATTAGTATATAAGTTATAATTAGAAATAAGTATAATGAGAAAATTCATCAATTAAAAAAAAGTGTTAATAATTTGATGAGAAATTTAAAAAGGGAGAGCGGATTAGCCACGAGCAACTACTGTAAATAACTCTGCCGGCCCGGTAAGTGACGAATACAAAAGGAACATTATATTACCGTCGCACCACTCTTAAAGGGACCACTAAAAGGATCTTGAAAAGGACCCAAATCTCTCAGACTATCTCACACACTAAATCATTCGAATCGACTCTGCTTATAGACTCAAATGGGCCAGGCTATTTCGCTTGAGAATACTCAGAGACTTCTATCGGTAGGGTAGTTATGCAGGAAGGACACAGTGGATATTAAATATTATTGTTGTGATTTATAACTATTCTTTGCCGTTCAGTCATTATCGTACCGCAAAAAACTTCAAATTTCGATGTTTTCTAAAAATTGGAATAACTCTGAAAATAATTAAATTTTTTAAATTTATATTATTATTACTAACATTAGTAAAATAAGTTAAATAATGATTTAAAAAATTTGAGTCTGCACACCTGTTTGAAATGTTGCTACTTTGTTGCTTCAGGCCTGAACCCAGGACAAAATCTAAGGAAAAAATTATAAAAATATTTTTTTATTATTTTGAAAAATACTATACAAAATTCCGTTTAAAATAAGCCCAAGGTTTTTAAAAGTATGAATTATTTTCCCAGTTATTCCAATTTTTTATATTCATATTTTTATACTTCTCAATGTTACCAACTGTTAATAATTAGAAAAATATTTCCTAAGTCACTAAAAATCATCACAGGTTGCATTAAAAACCATTTGAACTAAAAACTTTATATTTATTTCGGTGAAAAACTTAAATTCTCATAAATTCTCGAAAAAAATCGCCCGAAAACTTACTGGTAACTTACTTATAAGTTACCGGCGTTTCTGACGTAAGTTACCGCCTTTCGAACTGTTGACGGAGCCTGGTCACCACTCACCAGTCACCACTCTAGGCGCTTTTTACATCGTGATTCGCTTCTGCTACTATGATGTGATATTCCTGATTTCAGATCACGTTTGACAGTGATATTTTATAAAAAAATATTTTGATTGTTAGAAGACATGTATCACAAAGAAAACTAAATAATATTAGTAGCTTCTGGAGACATTTGAATAAATTGAGAATAGTATAATAGGAAGAAAAACGAATTAACTGATAAAACAAGGAACCTCTTTATAAATAGCAACAAATCATGGCAGAATTAAAAGTTAGTGAAATGAATTTATAACTTATATTGAATTTTTTGATTATCTTGCTAATTTCACAATCGTTACCTGTTTAGAACAGAGTAACTTATCTGCTATCGTGGATACTGGGTATGCGAAATGTCTTGCTTCACTTACAAAAATCATTATTAAGGAATGTAATCAATAAAATATAGAAGGATATTAGTTGTGGATTTATTCTCTTAAAAAGAAGAGATCCTTATTTTCGTAACGTGATGTTTTGAATTAATTGCATGGTAATTTCTAATAAAAAAAAGAAGCATGGAAAATCTATTTGGTTGAGGTTATCTAGAACTTCAAAAAGTAAACCAATGTGAAGTCTGAAATAAAGAAGTGTGAAGCTATAAGTAATTTTTTAAATACTATTATTCTTATTAGCATCCCTTCTAGAAATAATGTATTGAGATCGATGAGAAATAATATAACTAATGTCGCGATCGTTCCGAATCGTTTTTGTTAATTGTGCCAAAACGATTGACAACGATTGAGCATTTTGCCTTTCTAATTGTTTCTAATCTGGTACTTGGAATTTCCTACGTAATGGCAGCACTTCTGTCTGGCGGGAATTATTTAAAGACAGTTATTTACTTTTTTGAAATAATGTAAATTTGAAACAGTATACACCAAACTCGCTTTCAGTCACATTTATCAAAATCCTTGTGCACCCAAAGAACACGAAGCGACCCAAGGACTATCGCCTTCTGCATTTTTCCCGCAAGTGTTTTAGCATATTGTTGACACGCAGGGATGCTTTTTAGGCCATTAGCGAGTGAAAGCTTGGCACCTTCAAGAACACCGATGATAAGGACGATTAGTTTAACAGAATATTCCGGGTACAATCGTTGCAACTCCCTTATAAGGTCTCGATACCTCTCTTTCTTTAATTTCTCCTTGGCTATGATGTTTTTGTCAGCTGGTGTCGAAAATTCGATAAGGAACATGGTTTGCTTCTCGAGGTTAAGAAGAAAAAAGTCAGGCCTCGAGTGAGCAACAGAAACAATTGTCGATAATATAAAGTTCCAGTATATGCGGCACTTCCCATTCTCGGTAATTGACTCGATTTCCCTAGGTGCGTTTAAATGAGAGATATAAGAGCATGTTCGCTAACATTTACCAGATTTTGAAGGCAAAATATTCCTTATCCTAGGAAAAAAGCTGGGGGAACCTAACTCTGAAAAAATCGATACTATTTCCTAAGTGCTATGCAAAATCACATTTTTCTAAATTAAAACTTTTTTAATTAAACCAAAATAAAAGTTTGTGGGGACGTCCGTTAAGGTTAATGCCGTAAGAGTGACAGAGATGGTGCTAAAGCACTCTTAGTGCATGGCACGCCCTGCTGCTATCATCGGGAATGTCTTGGCTCAAA
>NC_046660.1:141642486-141652914 GCF_010883055.1 Belonocnema kinseyi
CATTTGAAGGCAATCCCCGATACATGACTGAACCGAGAGTTTGATGTATATTATGAAATAAAGTAAATAAACATTTTGTAAATCATTCTGACCAATTGAAAGTGGTGCTACCAAAGAAATGTGCTGCTAGTATTTTATGTTAATAATAGAAAATCAGATATGCGATAAAAATAAAAGAGTTCATTCTGTAATAATGAAGCAAAATTGTTCTTTTTATTATGCGCTCTTCGATTATTTATTTAAGTGACTCTTTTGTAAATGATTATAAGTTTTAAAATTGGTTATGATTTAAAAAAAAGTAAGCGAATAATTTAGAAATGTGGCAAGGTGGTCACTAAAATCGAAGACAAATTTGTAATAATTTCCTGTTTAAAAAATGTTTACAGCAGTCAATAAAATTCAAAGTTTAAGTTTTTAATCCTGAAAATTTCGTTATTTAAAGCATTTAAGACTAAATTGCAAACTCAACCAATCGAAGTGAAAGATTTCTGATCACCGGGCGTTCTAAATATTTAATTAAAACATTTAAAACAACGATTTCGAGTTCAAACGTTCAGTAATATAGGTAAAAATTACAAGCCTTCTAGAGAATTTTTATTTGGATTTGATTTGAAATAGTAAAAATGCAGATTTCAAAAACAGCATTTTAAAATTCAGGCTTCTAAACGCCTTACGTTTAAACTTAATAATTTCTTAATCTTAGCATTTCAAACTCAAAGTTTAAAAAAATTTGTAAATTTAAAACTAAAAGTTTTATCCTTTGATGTGCTAAAATATCGAAAAATGTCCATACGGTTACATAAGATTTTATGAAATTATGAGAATGCCAACTGGATATAAAGACCAAAAATAAACTTATTTTCAGGCTATTAAATAAAAACTTTGACAAAAATTACAGAAATATGTGGCCATTAATTACAATGTATCAGGAAGGAGAAAATATAAAAAAAGGTCTGTACTTATGGAAGGAAAACCACTTGTTGCGATGAATCACGATACTTTTTTCTACTAATAATTTGATAAGTTACCTATAATTTATTTAGTCTGAGTTTCAAAATATTGGCGCCATCCTACCTTCTATAATGTTTCCAATCGTTTTCAATTGGATATCCATTATTCTGAGTTAGAAGTTCAGTTTTCTCTACAGCATTTGGATTTTCCCTTAATTATTTACAAGCGATTTTTTACTCTGTCAAACAAAAAATGTTCACAATATGAATTTAAAAAGAAGTAAATAAACGTTTTACAATAATATACCCGCTAAATCAAACTGTCTACTTGATAATCATACTTCATCACTGTCACATCGTTAAACGGTATGATTTTTACATGTTCTTAACCCATGTACTTTGGACTTTTCATTCGGTATACCGCCTAAATATAATATTTTTTTGTACTTAAAACTTGTGTTAAATTGTTAAAAATTTAATACCTAACCAATAAACCGATTCAACTTTTGATTACTCCTAATGGTTATTAATCGTCTCAAATCGATTATTGCTAGGAGGGATAATAGAAATTTAAGTCTTAAATCTGCAAATTGAAGGCGTCGGAACCAGGACCAAACATTTTACTCCATAAATAATAGAATTACATATTTTTTAAGCTAACCAGGGCCTATTCTGGCACGGAGAAAACTGACCGGGAACTCTTCAAGTTTTGCGCCTCACGTTTCCCGCCATTCTCAAAAAATGGAAACAAACCGAAGTGATCCTTGTATAAGCAAGAACGATTATGTGCTGCACGAGAATCATTTCGGAGAGGTGCGGGAACGCTCAAATACGAAGGACTCCCGTGCTGCGCAAAAGAGGTCACCGTGTTATTGATAGAGATTCCCGACTTCACGGGAATAATTCATGTCGCACACTATAAACAAAGTTATGTTGAGAATCATGTTCGACCGTAATTTAACCTATCGGACTATGACTATAACTAACATCGTGCCATAATCCGACTGAAATGAAGATAGTGATAAAATCGTGACCGCGGTACTTTGACAGGCTACGTGTAACATTGCAGGGTATTGCACTGGAAACAATTTCAACTATATAATCAGTGGCGGATCTAGGGGGGGGGGGGGGGGGGGGGGGGGGGGGGGGGGGGGGCAAGAGCTTCAGCACTGGTCAATTTTTTAATTTTAATTTTTCAAATATGTTGCAAACAAGTACTTCATGAGAGTTGTTTTATTATTAAGGGCTCAATTTTTGTACTATTATTTCAATCTATTCACTGAATACTATTCCAAACAACATTATTTCTAGTGTTGCCGCCGAGCGAGAAATCCCGAGGAGCAATTCGAGACGGGACGAGACATACCTGCTTGTTTCGGTATTTCTCGTCTCTTTTTGCCTCGTCTCATTCTTCCTCGTCTCGTGGTGTTCTTCCTCGTTTCTCGCCTCGGTTTTTCCGAGGAATGCGACAGATGTGCGCTAGCAGAGAGAACAGCTCGCGGAAGCATTCGGAACATTCTTTCGCCACTCTGACGCGCTCATGCTAATTAGCGTTCTTTAATGTATACTTACTATAAAGTCAAAATATAATTATATATCATATTTTTTGGCTATTGCTGATTAATTTGATATAAAACACGACCATATTTTGACTTTTCAAAGATTGTGGATTACCAGGAGAATATAATTGGCTGAAATATCTAGTGATTTGAAGTTTCGCACTAAGATTGACGTTGCCATGGAACGCCACACTCATTCAATGATTTATTTAAAAGACATACGATGATTTTGCATGTCGATTTACGAAATACTTATTATAATTATATTCACGCAGCCTCTTTTAAATTCACTACATATTATATGGATCATTTAGTTTCTAACGTAGCACGATGTAAAATAACTTAACATTTTTTTGCAGTGCACAAAACCATTCCAGTTCGCGTTAACACGTTATATATCAGCGGATTACTGTTTGACATAAATAAATTAAATAAGTTTATTTAATTTTCAGAAATTGAAGTTAACCATTTCTATTTTTCACTTTATTGAATATTACAATTCTACATGAAATGCCCAACTGCTTTCTTAAGCAGAACGACCTGCTGGTTCGCTCGTTAGGACTATATAACTATCGTTTTGTCGCATCGTTTCTCACGGTAGCGTAGTTACCGTTTATCAATTTGCGGACGCATATCGCTGATAATGGAAGATGCAAGTAAGAGAGTTTACCTCTGCAAAAAGGTCAAAGCTCCACATATCCCCCCTAAGATTGAACTTTAAGCGTTTATCTTAAGTTCAAAATATTCTCCTGACCTTTCCTCTATGTATATTCGTTAATGATTCTAGGCTGGTAGATATCTCCGGTTGTACCTCGGTATCATGTTTGGTATGTCCATTATTCCCGAATCTACAATGTGTATGGGAGCATTTTCCAATTAACATTTTAAAAGTATTAATTAATGCTCTTGCAATCCATAAATTATAAGCTATAAAAAAACCAATTAATCCCAATGCAGTACATGCTGCAATATGTAACCAAGAATAAGCCTTTTTCGTCCACGTAATGCTCTTTTCCGTTTAGCTATGTTAACTCTACTCTTTCATTTAAATTTTCAGTAGCTCTTTCTAGGGTCTCCAGATTTTTAGGACTTACTCTTGTTTCGGTGAAGGGAATCTCTTCTTTGTCTATTTCATTTAAAGTATAATTTAAATTTACTTTTATTTTTGCGCTCAACATTTCATTCAATTCTATATGACTTGCCTGTTATAGTGCTTGGTCTGAGTATTACTAAAGTCGTCATCTCTTTACATGCACTATCCAAAAGTAATATGAAAAATAACCCTTTATATTTAAATTACGGACATAATTATTACTGCACAATATGTGCCTTTCTTCCGCAGATGCTGCAGCTAACTAATTTTGATTACTCCTTAACTGTGTCCAAAGAGTTTTTCATATTTAACAGCTCAGTTCCAGAAGTGGGTATGAACATGGTTAGAGTTTGATCTAATATAATCAAGTGTTCGTTTGATATAATGAAAGAATTATAAAAACATTTTATCTTCGGTATTGGTATGACTCTAATTAAGTTATACAATTTTTCTTCTAGTAAAGGAATGTTGAGAATAATCAACGCTATTCTATTTAAAAATTGTATTGCTATCTCGCTAATGTCGATTAATGTAGAGAAATATTGCTCTTCCAAAAGCACTGGACAATTTGTCACATGTTTTTATTCGCGCAATGTATTGAGCAAAGTGATTGCGCGGATTATGTTGGGGTGAATAATTCCCCTTTTGTCATTAGTTAATAGATTTTCTAGCTTTACTAATAAATATTCCTTACAGTATAAACTATCACTTAGTTCTAATAGAGCTTCGTCGATCATTAAATTATATTTATTGTTTGGAGATAGATTTCTCACTTTTCCAAATTTTAAGTTGATTCGTGCTGCTTGATATTTTAGGTTAATATTCAGTTCGGAATTATCTCTGAGAGTTTAACCCTCTCGACGTACACTGGTGTGAATTTGTACCAGCAAAATGTTTAAGTTGCTGGAGTTTTCCGCTTTCACTTTTCCAAGCTATACCCCTACTACGACAAATATGCGGTACCTCTCTAGCATCTATTGTTGTTGAGTCCGCGTTCATTTGTGACTTGGCTGTCGAAATATCGGGTACTAAACTTCGAGTAAGTGCATATTTGCACAAGTGTTCCTTGTGTGCGTGCAATATCGTTGCCGTCTCCGAAATATAGATGTAGTGAATTTTGCTATTGGGCACTTGGATTTCTATTAAAAGTAAGTAAATTTAATCTTTCTTACAACAATGATAGATTTTAATACATTTATTGAAATAAATTGCAAAGAAAACATTTTTTTGGCATTCGACAGCCACCATAAATAAATTTCATGCTGCTAAAATCTGTGTACATGTTCGTAATTCATTTCTAATAATAATCAATTCACAATAATTATTCAATAATTTATGTTTCAGAATGAGTGCCATGGTTTATAATCTCCGAAGTGCGAAAGATGTGGCAGCGTCTCTGTCGGATTCGGAAGAGAAGCATTTTCTAGGACACTGACGATAGAAGATTATTTGGAGTATCTGATTATCAAGAAAGTTGACAAATGAATAGATAACTATATGACTTTTTATACAGTATAGTTTGACCGGCTTTATATAAAATTAAACGGAATACCGTGTGTTTGAAGCATACGCTGCCGGTCAAAAGTTTTCGTACACCTATTTTTTTATGACTGATTAAGTACTCTTAATTTTAATTATGCCAGAGCTAAAAAATGTTTTCTTCGTGGGATTGATTGCTCTCCAAATTCTGTATAAATTGAGCCTAGGATAAAGACAAGTTGTCTATTTTGTAAGTATTTATTAAAACATTTCTCATCACGTTGTAAAAACTGGAAGTTGTAACGAAAAAGTAGGAAAAATTTCAATATTCCTTGTGGTATGAAAAATATGTTTGCAAAATATATGAAACATATAATCACAAAGTTTCTATGAAATTCCCTCAAAGTATATATTCATTTAATTTTTATTCTGATTTGCCTGTAGATGAAATGTTTGGCTTGGTGGAATCGCATTTTCGGCGACGTTGAGTGTTATTAGAAAGAACACACGGTCAAGATATCATATTTGTGAAATCGCTGTTTCTAGTCGAACACGCATGAGGTGCCCGAACTGCATGCGCAGAATGTGTGACGACCATCGTGCACCTGTATGCATTGGATACGAGCGTTTTGCCGAGAACTTAGTATTTCCTTGTATTTTTTAAGTATTTAAATCATTTTTATAATAAATAAATGGTTTTATGGTATTTTCTTGTTATTTAATATACTTACTTTTACTTGTCCACTCTGAAAGCACGAAATTCCCTCTTTGGAAAAATAGTAACTTCGGGGGCATGGGAAAAATACTTAGTATAATTATATTATTATTATTATTTTTTCTTTATAAACAATGTTTTAGCTAATAAATCGCGTTGGTTTCGTCGAATTTCATCAAAATGCAAAAAATAAGATTTTTCAAAAGAAAAAATCATTTTTTCAAAAAAAGAAAACTTTGTTTGAAACAATTTTTTTCATAAAAAATGTATCTTTTTGTTAATTTCAATTGCAGAATTGTATTCTACGAAAAATTTCACACCAAAGAATATGTATCTTTCGATATGCTTTGAACATTTCTTTATCTATAAATCAGCTGCTGAAATCACCAAATCCCAATTTGCACCTATGTACGGTGCATGTTTGCTGGAATCAAGTATACGGTGAAAGGGTTAATATTAAATTAGTCTGATTTTTAATAATGTGAGCGATTTTGCATTCATTAATCGAAATCCTTAATTCGCTTTTTCGTGTTTTGGATCCTTGCATACGCGTTACATAAAGAAGTTTCTTTAGTGCAAGTCTGACTTGTATAGTAGTTAAAGCTACACTGATTATTGCTTGATTATGTTTTACATATTCAAAATCTGAACCTAACACGACTCTCCAATAGTTGTGATAAATTTTCATGTCTATTTAACTTTTCTGTACCCTACCAATATAAATCTCTGAATATTCACTGATGATTCTCAGACTCAAAGAAGCTTCAGAGAATATTCTTCACAGGCACTCAGATATTTTTAAAGATACAGGTAGCTCCTTTAAATGGTCTGAAGGTTTTAAAATGTCATTTTTGAAATTGAAATAAGAATTCCATCATAAATAAAAAACAAAGAGGCTATCTCAATAGAGTAGCCAACACTCACTAAGGGTCCTTTGTTAAGTTTTCGAATTAAAATTTAGAAATAGATTTTTTTAATTTCAAAGTTAACAGCCTAAAACATAATAATTCGGAATCTACAGGTTTCGATTATTTCAGATATCTAGCTTTTTTTTAGATGTTTAAAATTGGAATGAATATAAAGGAATGAAATACGCCAAAAAAGACAACATTTTTTAATTCAACTCTAAAATAGTGAATTAGTATAAAAGTTATAATTAGAAAATATGTATAATGAGAAAATTCACCAATTAGAAGAAAGTGTTGATAATTTGGAGAAAAATTTAAAAAGGGATTCGGGTTGGTGACGGCCAACTATCGTAAATAACTGTCCGCCCGGTAAATGGAATCAGATATGCCAAAATAGACAGCATTTACAATTCAACGCCAAAATAGTACATTAGTATATAAGTTATAATGATAAAATATTTATAATGAGAAAGTTCACCATTAAAAAAAATTGTTAATAATTTGAAGAAAAATTTAAAAGGGGATTCGGGTTGGTGACTACCAATTACTGTAATATATGACCGTCGCATCACTCTTAATCCTCAGTTACCCCACATGTTTTAGTACCCTTTATTACTTCACGTTCATTTCAGCGTAACCCTACCGATAGAAATCTCTGAGTATATCCTAAATATTCTTCAGGGTCAGAGAAGCTCAGAGAAATTCTCCACAGGCACTCAAGTAGATATATTTAAAGGTCCAGGTGGTTCTTTTAAATATAGATTTTTTAAATTTCATAGTTAACAGCCTAAAACATAATAATTCGGAATCTATGGGTTTCGATGATTTCAGAAATGTAACTTTTTTTTAAATGCTTAAAATTGGAATTAATACGGCGCTTCTCGTAAATGGATTGAGATACGCCAAAAAATACAACTTTTTTGAATCCAATTAGAACAATGTATATTAGTATATAAGTTATAATTATAAATAAGTATAATGAGAAAATTCATTAATTAACAAAAAAAGTGTTAATAATTTGAAGAGAAATTTAAAAAGGAAGAGTCGGATTAGCGACGGCCAACTACTGTAAATAACTCTACCCGCCCCGTACGTGACGAATACAAAGGAACATTATATTAACGTTATACCACTCTTAAAGGGATCACTAAAAGGACCTTGAAAAGGACCCAAATCTTTCAGACTATCTCCGAGACTATATTCTTTCAAATCGACTCTGCTTATAGTCTCAAATGGGCCAGGCTATTTCGCTAGAGAATACTCAGCGATTTCTATCGGTAGGGCTATCAGCCTCACCTGAAACCGAAAAGTAAGGCTAATGTCTGATCTATGATGTAATCTATGGTCTAACCCTACTTTTCTTTTTAAGCTTACTCTTGGTTCATCTCATTTAGTACGTTATAAGATCTTTTCCACAATTCGTCAAATGATTCGGGATTGAATTTTTGAATAAGGACGAGGAAGTTCAGGAAGTGGGTCAATGTTTTGACTTTGGCGTAACTTAATTTTCTCTAGGGCATTTGCTAATTTCTCTACTGTTATTACACATTAACGGTTGACGATGAAATGATACGTCAACATTGCGTATGCTAAAGTGTCATTCCACTCCGTTTCAATTACGTAATGTATGATGGATTCATTCAGGATCGCATGTGACCTTTCATTTTTCTTGTTGTTTTGAGAATGATAATTAGACGTGAAATATGTTCAATTTTTTTATTTTATCATCAACTCACCAAATTCCCGTGAATCCTTAAAAACTTAGTTCACATCGCTTGAACCAGTGCTTCCGAATATTTGCCTGGTAGCAGTTCAATAGTCAGAAATCTCGTCAAGTAATCTTAAACTACTAAAATGTATCTATTTCACTCTCCATAATGCATAGGGTCCCATAAGATCAATTGAAATTTTTTCATTTGGTTTATTTGTAATATTTGGTGTAGTCTATTGGTAAGTTCGCTTACGTATATTCTTATTCCGTTGATAATTGTCGCAGTGTTTGATGTATTCCTCCACTTCTTTTGTCATGTTGGGCCATTCGTGTCGTTTAAAATTTTTTTGAAGATTTTCTTTAAGAGCGTAATGTCCTAGAATTGCTTCGTGAGCTTCTCATTACTTCTTGCTTATCAAAATACACATGAGGTCTGTAGACGAATACGTTTTTTTTCCTTCCCGATTGTTGTCGACTAGTTACGAACGTTCATAGGAACGAAATTAAATATTTTTTCCCCCGATTTTTTTTTGCCTAAATCCTTTAGAACCGGTTCCACCAACTCCTGTTAAAAATGTTATCCTCGGTTAAAGTTAGTTACGCGTTCCACCACTTTTTAACAGCCGGTTAACTTGCATTAACCACCTTTAAATCTAACCGATCAAGATTGGTCGGTTAGGGTGATTTAATCGTCCTTTAACCTAAAAAGTTCAGTGTCGTTGTGAAATATGGAGGTTTTGGAAGAAGTTCTGAGGTCGTCTGATGGCGAAGTGAAAGAAGACATTTTTGAATTTATCCGCAGAAGACCGCGAATTTTCAAAGAAAGGATGAATTTTTTTGATAATTTCGACGACGTTGATTTTCAAACGAGATTTCGCTTAAGAAAAGCTTGTGTAAATGATCTGCTGAATCAAATCGAAGGAGCATTAGGAAGAAAATTAGGCGATCTCACTTTATTTTCTTTCATATTATCACAGGTAATACGAATAAAACAGAAATATAACAGGAACAAAAAAGACATACAAATATTGCTTTGCTTTCCACTCGACCGATAAGTAGAATGTTCGGCAACACCCATAAAAACCACCCTTAATATAAGCGCACCTAAAATGTTCAAAATGAACAGTTTGGTTGTCGATATTTGAAAATATAAAGACGTCAAAAATTCTCTTTTTTATCTCAGTAATTATAGAGTTGGTGAGAATGTTCGACAAGGCCCCTAAAAACCACCCTCAATATATCCGCACCTACAATGTTCAAAATGAACGGTTTGATTGTCGACATTTGAAAATATAAAGACGTCAAAAAATCTCTTTTTTTGTCTCAGTAATTATAGAGTGGGTGAGAATGTTCAGCATGGCCCCTAAAAACCACCCTTAATATATCCGCACCTAAAATTTTCAAAATGAACAGTTTGATTGTCGATATTTGAAAATACAAAAACGTCACAAATCCTCTGCTTTTATCTGACTAATTATAGAGGGGGTGAGAAAGTTCGGCAGTCCCTAAAAACCACCCCTACTATATCAACACCTAAAATGTTAAAAATGACAAGTTTGATTGTCGATATTTGAAAATATAAAGGCGTCAAAAATTCTCGTTTTTTATCCCAGTAATTGAGTGTAATAAAACGTGAGAATGTTCGGCAAGGCCCCTAAAAACCACCCTTAATATATCCGCACCTAAAGGTTCAAAATGAACAGTTTGATTGTAATTAGTGAGATTGTAATTAGTGAGATAAAAAATGATAATTTTTGACGTTTTTATATTTTCAAATATCGACAATCAAACTTGTCATTATGAACATTTTAGGTGCGGATATATTAAGCGTGGTTTTTAGGTACGAGGGTAGTTCAATAAGTCCTTAGAATGAAGTATAAAAACAATTTTTTTTGGGTAAATTTTTTTTTCTTGTTCAACATAATCTCCTTGGAGCTCTATACACTTGGTCAATCGCTTTTCAAGTTTTTTTAATCCTTCAGAAAAGTGCGTTTTCGGAAGTTCCTCAAAATA
>NC_046660.1:141653014-141656093 GCF_010883055.1 Belonocnema kinseyi
TGGTTATAAAAACACGTAAACTCAGAATATGTGGACTGTGACTGCACCATATATCTAGTCGGGAGTGGTGCTGACTGAAAACAGATGATTTGCAGCGATTCGAGCGCCATCTGTTGGTCATTCTAAGGACTTATTGAACTACCCTCGTATCTTGCCGAAATTTCTTACTTAGTCTATAATTAGCGAGATAAAAAAAGATAATTTTTTACGTTTTTGTTTTTTCAAATATCGACAATTAAATTTGTCATTTTAAACATTTTAGGTGTGGATAAAGTAGGTGTGATTTTTAAGAGTCTTGTCGAACTTTCTCACCCACTCTATAATTACTGAGATAAAAGGAAATTTTTTTTGACGTTTTTATATTTTGAAGTAAGGACAATCAAACTGTTCATTTTAAGCATCTTACGTGTTGATATAGTAGGGGTGGTTTTGAGGGGTATTGCCGAACTTTTTCACCCACTCTATTATTAACAAAATAAAAATAGAGAATTTTTGACGTTTTTGTTTTTTGAAATTTCGACAATCAAACTTGTCATTTTTAACATTTTAGGTGCGGTTATATTGAAGGTGGTTTTAGGGGCCTTATTGAATTGTCACACTTACTCTATAATTAGTAAGATAAAAAAGAGGAATTTTGACGTTCTTATATTTTCAAACATCGACAATCAAACATGTTATTTTTAATATGCTAGGTGCGGATATATTAAGGGTGATTTTTAGGGGCCTGGCCGAAAATTCTCACCCAGTCTATAATTACTGAGATAATAAAAGAGAATTTTTGACATTTTTATATTTTCAAATAGCGATAATCAAACTTGTCATTTTTAACATTTAAGGTGTGAATATAGTAGGGGTGGTTTACAGGGGTCTTGCCAAACTTTCTCAATTACTCTATAATTAGTAAGATAAAAAAAAGGATTTTTGGCGTTTTTATATTTTCAAATATCGACAATCAAACTTGTTATTTTTAACATTTTAGGTGTAAATATAGTGGGGGTGGTTTTTAGGGGTCTTTAAGAACTTTCTCATTCACTCTATAATTAATGATATAAAAAAAGAGAATTTTTGACGTGTTTATATTTTCAAATATTGACAGATATAGATTTGAGTGAAAATGTGAGTTCAGTGCCCTCGGTCACTATAGTGGATATAGCATAATATTTTATTCAATCTCGCCGTTTTTTCACCGCAAAACAAGTAAAAGCATATAAAAGTCTGGAAGCTCATACATTTTACTAATCTGGTTTTAAATAATATTCCAGTGAAGCATGAAATTCGTTTCAATTTACGTTATCCAATTCCCTTTTTGCTGTAAAAAGCGATGGAAGTTTATTAAAATTTTGAGGTTAGAAGCAGTCTCTGATAAGAGCGTTCGGCTCGCAGGATAAAAAGCTCAAGTGATCACATTAAAAATTTTAAGAATGCATTCTTCTTTCCAGTTCATGTGAATAAGTGGCATTTTTGCAAAAAGCTATAGAAAATTATAATTTTCTATGGAGTATTCACAATATACGTGATACGTTTAGGGGCTGGGGGGGGGGGGGCAGAAGTGCCTGAAAAATGTATCACGTGCTTTGTGAATAGCCCCTATGTCAAATTACGAAAATTTAAGATACAAAAAGCTTTACAAAAATTCAAGATTTTTGTTCATGTATTTTGTTGAAACTGTCCTTTTTGGCAGAAAATTAATCTTCTTGGTCAGGGAAAATAAAAAATTGTCAGGATAAGGTAGAAAATTTTGAAACTCTTATTTTTTAGTTTTTTTGTATTAAGAAAATTTTTGAATTTTCTTAGTTTTTTTAGTCGTAAATTTTCTTAATTTGTCACATTAAAAATATATTGCGTCTTAAAACAATCTCAAAATGTCAATAAAGTGCGATCGCATTTTACATCAGCAATGGAATTTGATAACGTAAATTGAAATGAATGCCATGCTTCACAGGAATATTACCTGCTTGCACTTTACTTACACCACGAAACCAGTTTCATAATTTCGATGTAAAAGGTGTTAGATTAATAAAATATTACAGTATATCCACTTTAGTGACAGGGGTCACTTAAATCACATTTTCACTAAAATTTATGTTTGTAAGAGCATAACGGTCACTTTGTATGGCTTAATAAGAATGCTCTATACGGTCACCTATAAGGTATATATGTTACAGGCAAAGTCCGGTGTGTCGTCAAACCGCAGTCTGCCTAGTCCCTCCGCGAATTGACTGAGCGGTGTCAGGCAAAGTCCGAAGTAGCACTTTCACTTCGGACTCTGCATAGTCAAATCGTGACGAAGTGTTCGACAAGCTTAGGCAAAGTCCGGAGTAAAAAGAAAACCTATGGGGTTTACTTTTCCCGCTTTAAAGTAGGATGGCTCGAGAACTTACAATTGAAAATAGTCTACAGGTCGCAATTGTGAACGGATATGAAAGTTTTTTACAGAAATGATCAACATTAAATTTTTAAAAAATCTTATTGATTATATTAATCAATTTTTCTTTCAATATAATTATGTATTCAACGAAAATTTTATTCTAACAAAATAAATAGAAAAATAAACTTGATATGTATCATATTTAACGTAGTATCTTTTTAAATTCGAAATACGCGATGAGTTTTCTGCAATGTTTAGGGTACTAAATTTGTCTTAGAATTTAATTTTCATCGCTTGATTTTTCGCTACGTCAGCCATGGTTCAGAATTTTCAAGAACACTGTCGATTTATAAATATTATTCCGAAGCGATAAAAACAACTTATTCGGAAATGTATACTGAAACTCAAACCATAAGATAAAAAATTTACTTTTATAATACTTCAAACATTAGTACAAGAACTTCTATTCAAAAGTCTTCCAAACTTCCAAGACTACGTCAGAAACTAGATAAAACTATTGCCGTTTTGAGGATAACTAAGTAGGTGCATCAGTCCCTAAATAAAAAGTCATACTAAACCTTAGTAGCATTGTCAATACAGTAATTTTCGATCTTAATAAATTAATATTTTGAATGTTAATAACAAATTTTAAAAACGAAACACCTATTACTGTCTCTTACTGGAGAGTCGGTTTTTACAATAAATATTGTA
>NC_046660.1:141656193-141665259 GCF_010883055.1 Belonocnema kinseyi
CTATGGTCCGCGGCGCTCTGTCCAATTCCATCATTCCTTTTCTTTATGCTAAGAAGTTGCAAGCAAAGGAAAAGTGACACAAAGGACAAGGAGAGTAGTCTAAATAAAAAACTTAAGCGAATTAAGGAAAAAATGAAAAGGCAGGAAAAGAAAATTCGTCGGTTGAAGTGTCCTCGTAAGTATTTAATCTCACTTGTCAGAAGGACGATCGGCACGATGCTAATCGATGTCGGTGATCAATGAGAAATATAAGGGAAAAGTTTCCGAAAGAGAACAGTTTTTTCTCTCATATATATCCAAATAAATATTTGGTTATTTTTAAATTGACGGATAAATTCCGTCACAAAAAGGAATCGTGGGACGAGTTATGCGGAATGAATAGTATTCATGACTTGGACTGCAGGCACTTTTAGGGCTTTAGAAAAGCAAATGTTTTAAGAACACTTATCAGATAATGGAATTTTGTTGAAATTTATGATAGATAAGTTTCACTTTTTCTTATTTTATGTAAAGTGTTCTCGTCGTCCTCGTCATCTAGCTCAAACAGTTCTATTGAGTCGACAATTGCTCGTCAACCACAAACTGTTTCTTGTCCACCACTTTCAGTTTCTCTTACTCACCCATTACTTTTTTCGCTAAACGATTTTGTCTTGGATGATCAAACGGTGTCAGATCAAACCAAATCTTCCGATAAACAATCAGGGCCGGTGCAACCTGTATCCTCGAATAAGCAATCAGTGCTAGGATTATCAGAGAAATCCGTGGGCAAGCAGTTAGAGGCGGTAAGTGGACAAGCGAAAACATAGAAGATGTCTCAAGCTCAAGAGTCTCAGGAGAAAGTGCTCGATTAAGATTTTTTGATCGCAATAGGAAAGCGGGTGGACTCATCAAGACCTCTGGCTCCAGCAATTCATAATGATATTATTATCAGATGGAGTAATATCCTCAAGGAGGGGCTCCCGGAAGAAGAAGAAAAATAGTTGCTAAAAAAGTACCCGATACCTGCAAATTGCACAACAATGGAGCCTCCAAAATTGAATGTAGAAGTAAAAGTTTTTCTTCTAGAACCACTTATCACAAGAGATAACAGAATGATAGAGAAGCAGCAAAAGATATCCCTATGTCTTGCTGCTTTGGGTCCAATGCTGTCTAACTTTTTAAAAGATAATAAGCCAGATAATTTGGCAATATTTGTGATTTTAAGTGACGTGTGCAGGATGTTAGTAGGTCTGCAGCGCGAAGAATCCCGAACTCGGCGTCTGCTTATCCTATCGAAACTTAACGCTTCTTTAGAGGGTTCGTTAATTGCGACTGATTGGCTTGATTGAAGATTTATTTTTCCTCGGCTATGGTCGAATATCCGTGCTCTGCTTTTAGCCTTTACAGCAAGGAGTCACAAACAACCTTACTTAATTCAGTCTGCTGCGTATTCTTTTTAATGATTATTTACAACGGGATATTTTTGGCGAATATTCCTCTAAGGCAACCTAATTTAGACTGTTTAATTCAATTATTTTGCTGCATGTTTTCTCATAGTTACCGTGTATTAATCCGCGGACGCATATCGTTGACAATGCAAGATGCAGGTAAGACAGCCTCCTAGAGGCGTTCATCGGTTGAAAGATTAATTATATTATCTGTTTACTTATGCCGAAAGCTCAATGCTCTACTTGTTATTAATAGATGGTGATTTTTACTCTATGCTTTTTAACCTAGATGAGACCTTAAAAGCATTAAAACTGCTTGAACTGCCAACAAAAGATCTGAAACCAGTGATTAAAAGTAATGCTCTAGCGAAAGGGTAAAAAAACTTGAAGGGCCCACTTCGTTCTTCGAATTATCCTCGAATGGCACGAGGGGGCCAACGAAAGTCGGATTTTCAGAGATACAAACAGAATCAAGGTCAGAGGGGTCAGAACTTTTACAAGTTCAGCAACAACAGCAACAACAAGGATCAGAGCAGCAACTCATTCAGGAAGTTATCACAGCGGCGAGTAATATAGGGGGTAGGTTAAAAAAGTTTTCATCCACGTGGAACAAATTTTTCAACGATGAAATTCTTTTACAATGGATTGGAGGTTTTGCTGCTTTTAGCTGCTTTTTTCGGTTTGAAGTGTTCTGCAGAGAAATTAAAAGATTGAAATATCTTGCTCTGTATAGATATAGCCACAGCCAAATCTTATATAAATAGAATGGGCGGAATTCAGCTCAAAAAGTTAAGTAAAATCGCTAAAGAGATGTGTATGTGATGCGAGAGTCGGAATATATGGGTTTTTGCAACCTACATCCGATCAGAGTGAAATAAAATCGCCGATTTTGAATCAAAATGATTGGAACCTGATACAGAGTAGGAGTTGTGCCCAGAAGCATTTCGAAAAATACTGCAGATTTTGGAAAGCCTGAAACCGAATTATTTGCAAGCAGAGCAAATGCTAAGTGTTCTGTTTATATTTCGTGGAAAAAGGATCCTGGGTCTATCGCTATTGATGCTTTTACTGTCGATTGGCATCCTTATTTTTTCTATGCTTTCCCTCTATTTGCGATTATTCCAAAAATTTAAAAAAAGGTTAATGAAGAAGGATCTAGAGGCATTCTTTTGGTACAAAAATGGCCATCCCAGGCATGTTATCCAAGGATTATGGCAATTTTTGAATCACAGCCATTGGTGTTCAAACCTAGAATTAATTTATTGTCTTCTTCTAATAGAGTACCACATCTCCTGTCATCTCAGCTTTCCTTGGTGGCAGGGATCTTATCAAAGAAGCTTACGTGTTAAAGGGAGTGGCACAGGAGACGATTAAAATCTCATTGGCATCGTTAACTGAGTCGACCGTGTGTTAATACAACGTAGCATTGAAGAAATGGTGGCAATTTTGTTATTTGGCAGAGATAGATGTCTTTGGAGCTCAAATTCCGGATGTATTGAAGTTCCTAACAAGCGAATTTGACAAGGGAGCATCTTATGGATCCATCAATTCGGTCAGATCAGCTGTGTGTCTAATTTTGGGACTCAACGTTGGGCAGGATAAGCAGATAAAAAGATTTTGTGAGGGTCTTTCTAAGCTTCGACCATCTCAGCCAAAGTATGATTCCACTTGGGATCCGAAGATCGTCTTAGAGTTAGTATCCACGTGGTATCCTAATGAAGATATAGCGATGAAACAATTATCGCTAAAAGTTGTCTCGTTAATGGCTTTTACTACAGGACATATATGGACGTCAGAAATATACTAAAGAAGGACGACATGTTAGAAATCAAGATTCTATTGCGAATAAAGGCGTCCAGTCATAATAATACACAATCTACTCTAAGGTTGCCCAGATTTGAAACGGAACTTTCAGTCTGCCGAATTTAAAAGAAAATCAGGACAAATTTTTTTAATTGTAATGATTTGAACGCTTAGAAGGTCTGACAAGGTTTAAAACAAAACTTTCTCAAGATTCGTGTGCAAATTTTTCAGGATTTGTAATTTTAACAAATATATTTTAAGGAAAAATTTAAAAACGTTTTTAAACTTATTAAGGGATTTCCTAAAATTTAAAAAAAGAATGTAGAAAAATTTTAAAGCAAAATGTTTTAATTTGGTAAGCTTAATAAATTAAAAAAAGTCGAATAAATTCAAGAAATATTTAGAAGAATGGAAGAGATTCAAATCAAATTTTAAACTTAATCTTCTTTCGAAATTTAGATAAATACAGATTTTAAAACTAAACTTTAGAAGCTTCAAAATAATTCAAGGAGATAAAACTATTTTTCTTAAAATTCTTGGGAAAAAGTTAGAATATTATATAGTTATAGAAGAATAACCACCGTATTTTCTCATAAAAAATGTATTTTATTTTATTTTAAAAAAGTACATAAATTAATTGTACGTAAATGAAAAATTACATTATACATTACATTTATCAAATATTATAATTAATCTGTATTAGCATCAGAAAAAATAGGATTTCTTATCGCCTATATTTGGTAGACTGCCTGGAGCAATGAATTAAAAACTTCTTTTAATTATTTTTTTTCTGAAAAAAGGTCTCCTTTCGCTCCGCTGAGAACCGAACCACAGGACTTCCGATTGCCGCTCGGGTGAATTCCCATGATGCTACTAGAGAGGTCAAGAGAAGAATCCCTTTTCAGAAATACACGCATTATTATTCCTGGTGTTACAGGTCAATTTTTTTAAGGAATCTGTATTATCATCAGAGAATAACAGAATTTCTTGACGTCTACATAGACTAGATGGAGCTATGAATTATAAATTTCTTTCAATTAAATTTTTCTGGGAAACGATTTTTTCCTTTCGCTCCGCTATGAATCGAAGTACAGAATTTCCGATTGCCGGTCGGGTGCTTTTCCATTATTGGTTCGATTTCTGAGACGTGCGCTTACGCGCTTGGTATTAAAATAGGGGTCTCTGTAGATCGGCAAATTAGAAGTGGCTTTCTTCCTTGCTTTGAGAAATGCGAAAAAACTGTACTGACACCAGAATATTTTTGTCGATATTTCTCTAATAGCACGGAAGGTTCCGCGGGCACCTTCGAAACGTTCCCGGTACGTGTGAAATTTCCTCCCTTTAGGATTGTTTCACTGAAACGTTCCAGGAACGTCCCACTGGTAATGGAAGGGGACTAACTATTATTGTTATTTTTTACAACAAATATCTCGTAAGCTGTAAAAGGTATGTAAAAATGGGCGTCATATTTGAGTTTTAAGTAACGCATATATAATACACTATAATATGATATCCATATTGTAAACTGAAATTGATTCTTACCTATATTTCACGGCTTACTTGATATTTATAAATAATAATAACCGTATATATAACGTCATAAGTTTTAAATAAAATAATTCACCGTAAGTCTTCATTAGAACGTTCGTGAGACATTCCAAAGGGGCGGACATTTTACACGACCCTGAAACTTTACAAAGGAGCCCGTGGAACGTTTCAAGATTGTACCGTGCTTTATGATCAAAGTACAACAATACTGGTACTTAACTAATACTTTGATTTAGATTTAGATTTTATAATCTTATTTGATTTCTATAACTCTTGTTTTTACGTTGTGCCTAATGCTAATACATTGTTATACTTCAAAAAGTATCATTCCACATTTTGTGTACATTGTACAAAACTGTGATATTAAAATATTTAATAATGTAAAAAAAATCTGTGATCTTTTCTTTTCAATTACTTTAACTGAAAATAAATTTAAACATATAGAAATAAAATAATTAAAACTATGCTTGCTATTAAAATGTTGTATTGAGAAGTTAGTCGCTCCGAAGCACCCCTGCAGATATTTCGTATCTATGGGACTAGGCGACGTCACTAGACGAGAGAACACGATATGTCTCTACCACTACTCCACCTTTTCAGGAGAAATGAAGAGTTGCGTCTGCGATGCCATCAAGCGTAATTCGCTAGCTCTATGATCTGGTATTCCTCAAAGCTATAATTGCATCAGTTCGACCTTCCTTCCCAGATAACAAGGTTATATATAGTGGACAAGAATCCTTATTACCCTTATTACCTTACACTAAGCGCAGGTAGGCGGTGGTTTGTCATGTAGTAAGGCCAAGAGGCCTGCGGCAAAACATGGCGAATTCCACTGGGAAATTGTATCCCCCGGATAACGACCGGTTTACAAATAACGATGATAAATAACATAGCAATGAGATTTGGCAATCCATAATCTTTTCCGTTTCTTATAAAACATATTGAAAAATCTAGCTTGTCAAAAATTCGAGTGGAATGTTACAAGTGAAAATGTGCGAAGCAGATTTATGATCACTAACTATCTGGTTGCTCGTGAGCATATTGCACTCGATGTTGCTTTGGTAATCTATAACATTAGATTTTAAGTTCAAGAGGTCCCAGGTTTTATTAAAATCTTCCGATTTAGTCTGTCATGTTAACTTATTGCTCAAAATACCTCCTACATCTACTTCTGATCCCTCCCAAGAGCCTAACTTTAGTTACTCAAATTCCCGTAACCTTGAAAACGTTGACATGGATTTTGCTATGGGTAAACCAATGTCAAGCTTTCAACCGCTTTTTGTAGCTGTCACATATTTTTCAAAACCAAAATTGCGTGTACAATACTAGAATAAGCAACAGGTCCCACGTTCAAATTTTTGCAAAAACATCAGTTACAATGATTAAGATGCTGCCTCGAATTGCTTACACAAAACGACGACCTTCTCTAATATCAATGCAACTGATAGTCCTCCAGTGAACCTTTCAGGCCCTGGCTTCCTGCTTCTTCTCTCCCTCTTTTAATTCTTCCCTTTCTTCTCAGTTTTCTGAAAGTCTTGCGCAGATGATTTCTTTTCTGACGCAACTTTATAATCAAGTAGCTCCTTTACTTGCAATGTTAAACAATTTTACTTTCTTCTCCATCTCCCCTCCTAATCTCAATTCTATACCTTCCTCAGAGACTGCTACTTCTAATATTTCTTCTTAGTAATTGTTGGGGTATTATCCATAAAAAAGCTCATTTGAAAAAATGTGAAACAAATTTTTATTTTAAATGGGTTTTAATGTTGTAAAAAAAGATCGCCCTTATGGACTGGGGGAAGGTCTTTTGTTCGCTACTAGAAATGACATTTCATTTAAGGAAATTGACTCAATGCATGGCATAGAGAACACCATGGATACGTTATAAGTGGACATTCAAACTGATTTGAGACAATTACTCATCGTAAATGTTTATAGAAATCCTTGCGCTGCTGTAGGGTCAATTAATTGGTAAACTTCCTTTTATTTGACTTTAAACGTTTCTTGTATTTTCATTGGAGGGGACTTCAATGTAAATCATTCATATTAAGGTTGTGTATCTTCTTGTCCATCAGGGGACTCAATTTTGAATGCGTTATTTAACACGGATCTATTTGTCTGATCTGTTTCGTCGTCCAAGACAGGCTAACTCATCTGTACAAGTGACGATAGTTTCTAGTAATTTGAAACTAATTGATGCATATAGATGCCCATAGATGCCCATAGATGGGCACTGCGGTTACCTGAAATAGCAGACTTTCGATTTTCTATTATTTGAAACTTGAAACATGTTCCTCAATCTAAAAAATTAATAGCCATTTTTTTAATATTTAAAAAATAATATTTGAATTCGGCGACAAGGTTAATTATTTATGGTGTTTAACATATAAAACTAATTTTTTTCTTTATGCTTTCATCTAACATATAAATTATTTAAACAATCTAATGAAATTTCGGAAACGTCTTATTCAATAATGAAGAAATTGTTTTTAAAAAGAAATATAAAAAAATTCTTATTATGATTATTTTTCAAGTCTAAAACATGACGGTTTTTCTAAAACCCATAATTTTTAAAGCGCTTGTTTTATATCCTAAATATTACTTATTGTCGCTGAAAATTACAGCAGTTGTTTCTCATCTCTTCAGGATGTGACCTTTTAAAAATACTACAGGGTGTCCCAGATTCAGGTATTCGGGCTTATATGGCTGTGTAAAAATTAAAAAAATAAATCGAAAATTCCTTTTCCAAAAATCAGTTCAAGTTTTAGTTTTTCAGTTAAATAATATTTAAGCTAGAACAATCAAGATCGCGGTATAAACAGTCATATACGTGAGCGGGAGTGCAACGTAGTGTAGTGACTGCTGTTCTTCCATTTCTAAACACACCTCGGCGCTCTCTCAATAACACTGCGTTTGACTTCAGCTCATGTATGCACCTTTGTTTATACCGCGTTTCTGATTGGTCCAGCCTAAATATTTTATAAGTCAAAAACTAAAACTTCAAATGATTTTTGGAAAAGGAATTTTCGATTTTTTATACATTTTTATACAACTACGAGGTATTAGGTAGTATTTTTTATATACTAATCGTATATAAGTCCAGGAACTTGAGTCTAGGACACCATGTATAATAAAAATTTTAAAAGTTTCCAATCCCGTTTTCACGGTTTTGTTTCGAGTACTTTTACCTACTCGTTGTTGTCACAATATGCGAGGACTTTTGTTTAGTATTCGATAGTGATGTATTTGTCGGTACAATTCTTTGAAGAGTTATCTATATTCCCGGAATCTTTTTGAACAAGACATAATAACTATTTTTATTTCTCAATTGCAATGGCTTATCATACTGCACCGTCGTGTATTTGAAGTGCGAGGAATGCTAGCGCTCCGGTAATGAGACTCCAGCTAACCTCGAAACTCGCGACTGTGATCGACAGGACTTCTTAAACACGAAAAATTTAATGATATTTCATGTTTGTGCGTATAAAAAATAAGCTTATAGATTTATTAAAAATCAATGTATATATTTTCACTAGCTGAATTCAAATCTGAACTTGTTTTTTGATATTTCTCAATTAATTGAGGAGTTTTCATCGGGACCGACTAAAGTTTGATAAATGTACACGGCAACAGTATCGTGGCTCAATTTGTCAGTTAAGATGGCCATACTTACATGCTTTTGCTCGTTATTTTTAATATAGTAAATAACTGCAGTAAATATGTTTGTTTGATCATTATTCCAATGTTGGGATTAGATACCATTTTGCACAATGAAAGCGAAGTTCTCCGCAAAATAAAATTGAATTAAGAACTCACCCTCTATTGAATCCAACATTGGGTTAACATTTTCGTGGTGAGCACAAACACAAAACTCTGAAATAATTCTGCAAGATTGCATAATACCAATCGTTTCTGAACTTATTTACGGAATCCATGTTCTTGTTTTATTGATACAAAGTCTATACCTGGCATCAAGCGACTATTATCATCATCCTCGTAGAAATGTTGCACCAAAATTTTAGTTTCCACTGGAAATTTTTTCCCCAATTTTGGGTTGGGTGATATGTTAGTTTCAAGAGGTGGTTTGATTGGTTCACATAGAAGAAAATAATATTTTTGAACAGTACAGTACAGAACAGTACAAAATTAAGTTAAAATGTTCTTAGATTTTTTCCAAAAATCATATTTTACTATTTTCCGCCATACTTTCCTGTCCTGGCATACTTCTCTAGCTTCTTTTATGTCCATGCATTTTTTCATGCAGGCTCTCGTGTTTCTGTGACTTCTT
>NC_046660.1:141665359-141685320 GCF_010883055.1 Belonocnema kinseyi
CAAGCAATTAAAACAGATCAGTTTTCAATCATACATTTGTACCCCCAATTAGAAAAAAAATTGAATTTTCCACCGAATAAAAAGTATTTTTAAATATATATACACACATACACAAATACATACATACACATACATACATATACATCCCCTCTTGTGTGTTTATTTAAGCCTGTGAGAAAAATAATTGTTTAAACAATTAATTATTATTTTTAAGAATATTATCTCATTTTTTTATATTTTCATTTTCAACACTTCGTTTTTTTTCAATATAAATAAGGCAAATATTACTAAAATTTAACAAACTTAATAGCTTAAACAAACTATTATTGTTTATATCTATCTACTCCTATAGTAATGCTGCACAATTAATGTTTCTTCAAAATAATATCCAATTTTGTTCACTTTTCAACTAAATTGAGGGGATAATTGAAGCAAATTAACAAAAAACATTGTTTGGGTCCACTTTTCACTTAAACTGAGCTAATAGTTAATTTTTAGTAAAAAAATGAATTGCATAAACAATTTATGATTGTTTATGAATATTTTTTCTTATAGTAGAACCAGAAAGTTATGATGTTTTATGCAAGTTTTAAATTTTCTATGAGTTTTTAAGTTCTGAAAAAATAATAACAAAAATCAGAGCTGATAATTTTGTAAAAATATCTTTTTTTTTTTGATAATAGATTTTATCGATGAAGATTTAAGTATTTAAAATATTCTTCAAATTGTGTAGATGGGTCATATTGAACGTAACTTTTCCTTTGAAAGACTATTCTCTTCAATTAATATATTTGAAACATTAGTAAAAGATTTAAAATACTTCATTAAAAAAGAAATACTATCTTCAAAACACTTCCTCTTGGTGTTTATTTATGATTACATTATAACTATGGAGTCAAAGAAAAACTGAAAATTTCTGAAAAAGCCAAATTAAAATATAAGTTAAAAATTCGAAAAATTTAGATAAAACTGCATCTATAGAGCGTTACTGCAGGATAAAACGTGGTAAATTAAAAAAACTAAACTTTCTAGCATTATTCGAAGAGAAGAATTTTATAAATAATAATAAATGTTTGAAACATTTATCTTTGTTAAATATAGTTTATTATTGCCTCTAATTGAAAATTTGAAAAAATCGTAGATGTGTGTAGGTGTACTTGGCGACTGCGGTATAGTATGCTGAATCAAATCTACTATTTCTGCATTCATATCTTTATACGGTTCATGAAATTCTAAAGACTCCTTAATAATCATTTCAACATCCCTGAACTCGTTCATTGCGTGTAACAAAAGGCTTTCAATATGTCCTTTTAATTCAATTTCCTTATAATTTATAGGAGAATCTTCTATTTTTTAGTGATTGAAATGTGGCCAGTAGAAGATTGATGACGGACAGTGGATTGATCTTCATTTTCTGTGTTGTTAAGACATTTTATATCAAAAGCCATAATAATTGTAAATATTTTGAGTATGCTGACTCTGCATGAGTCCCTCCAAAAATTGCCCCATTTCGTCCTATTCCAAATGGGGCATTCTATAAGCATTCTATACAAACCGGACGAAAGTCTAATTGTAAGACTTATTTACTGCTTATTTTTATTTTTTACAGAATATTACATATTAAAATATTAAATTATCATTCAATATCAAAATTGTCAAATATTATAATCCAGAATGGCAATTTATTCTTGGCCATGTATTGACCAGTTTTCCCTACATAGGGCATTGGCGTAAAAGAGCATTATTACACCCCTGTTAGGCACTCGCTAGTTTTTCTGGTCAGTGCCAGACTAGGAATAGAATGAGCTGGCTGATATCTCTTCAATCCCTCGTCAAGATTTCTGCACGGGTATTGCAGAGATAATAGGAGTAAGCTGACATGAGATAGTCACATATAGAGGGAGAAAGTGTTACATAAATGAATAAATAATTATGAAAAATTATATTAATTTTCACGAAGTACTTACTTTAAAGAGGTATTTACGTATGTCCGTATTGTAGATATACAACTTTCCAGCAAAATCACTCCCTGGAAACTTGACGGCTTCACACAAAAACACAAACAAGTACGATTAACAAAAGCTACGCAATTGTTTACCTTTCATTTTTATTCGTTGATTGCTGTCGTCATATCGTTGTCGTATATTAATCAGAAGAAACTTATTTTTAGCATTATAAACATCTCAAGTTCACGCCAATTTAAAAATACAATCCAGGTCATAAGAATTGTGGGTTCGATAGGATTCTTCTTTCGAAAATTAACCATTTTGAAGTATTATGAAAAATGAACTTTTTGTCAATTTTAATGGTGGAAAAATAAATTTAAACAGTTCCAATGGCTTGAAATTTTGGATGAGAGATTTTTAATTTGGAAATTTTTATGTCAGATAAGGATTCGTCGACTCCAACAACTGTAGGATACTCACTTTCATAGGAATCCAATAAATATTAAAATTTTTGATCAGCCGTATTGCTACACAATTGAATTTCTGTAGAATTATATACTATTACGCTTCTCAAAACAACAGTTCCAAACTAACCAAAAAAAAATGCAGACTGTAATAGCCCGCTATATTAACTACGGCTTAATACCCAATGTACAATCCAATAAGTTTAGTTAGTTTAAATTTTCGCGCGCCAGCCGCGATCTTTGATGAATCGATACGTCGATACATCGATCCATCGATTGAGTGCAAATCACGCCGTAGCTTTGCTCGCAGACGCTTGTCACCTTCGCTCGCGGTGAGCTTCTAGTCAGTACCAAATCAGTCACCACCCGGTAAAGGTGGCCTTCCGTCTCGCGAACACTTACCGAATTACCTGTGAGGCGTCGAGAAATAAATTGTTGTTGGGTGAAGCCCGTTTAATATACCCCGACTTAACCTGAAATCTCGATTTAACAATTTTGCCTAATCCTAACCTCGAATTAGGGATAACCTGCTTTACCCTACAACGGAAAGTGCTCTTCAAGCTTTTGCAAGCTCGCTGTTCTTCATCCTCTCGGTCCTCTGTCTAGAGGATCTGGGAATTTTTCCCTTTTATTTATTAGCCTTTTCTTTTCTGACTTCTTCTTGTTCTTTTTTACTACTTCTTTTTGCTTCTATCTTATGTCTTCTATTACGCTCCTCTCACTCTCATTTCTCGGTCCTCTGCAGAGAGGATCTGGGATCCTTTTCTTTTTGATTAATTTGTTATTCTTGGTCCTCTGTAAAGAGGAACGGGGACTTTTATCCTACGTCTCGGTACTCTGCTAAGAGGATCTGGAAATTTTTTCTTCGTAGTTCTCGGTCTTCTGTAGAGGGGATCTGGGATCCTATCTTTCTTTATTACTTTCTCGGTCCTCTGTCAAGAGGATCAGAGATTTTTTGTCCACCTACGTTTCGGCCCTCGATCAAGAGGATTTGGGATTCCATTTCAGTCAACATGATGGACCACGTGACCACCACGAAAAAAGTGTATTTTGCCCCAAAAGGCTGAAATCGGTGATGAACCGGCCCCAGCCAGCCACAATGTGTCGAAACCTTTTTTTTTGACATCGATCGAAATTATCATGAACTCTTATTCTACGATCCGACTGATCGTTCGTAATTTGGAATCCAATGAATAAATGTTTCATTCCTTGTGTATTTACATGAACCGTTACCTTATAAAATTAAAATTTGCTGACAATTTTATTTTGTTAAACTCTAAACTTATCAAAATTACTTGTCACTATTGGATTCGCCATTTTGAATTTTTTAAATTCTGTTACCAAATTTGGATTCAGCAACCCTAAAAACCTCCGTATTTACAGTTTCATGGAAATCGCAGGTGGCTTATATAGCTGAAATTTTACCGCGGGATTTCACCGACAGCGGGAGCCACTCTGAAAAATTGTACCAGCTCCCGACAAAACTGCGGTAAAATTTCAGCTTTAAGCCTGTCTCACGAACATGAGATAGGGGGTTACTGTCTGCGATGGACTCAATACGATGATCGTGCAAACGTCCAGTGTACCTTGACCATAGTCTATCGATAAACAGAAAGAAATCATTAGTTTTCAAAGATTACTTAATAAAAATGTGAAAAATGATTAAAGAACCATGAATCGTTATTTTTCTTCAGATAAATCATTTTTGCTCTAGATTTTTGTACCTATTGTTTTCACAAGAGACTGAAACTCAATAAAAATTTTTATTATAATAATGAAATTTTAAAAATTGTAAAAGTTTTTACCGCGAAAATAAAATTGCAGTATGGAAATGTATGAAAATCAACAGCCGCGTTAAAGATAAGTTAATTTTAACAATTGCTATAAAATATTATGGTAGAAAATTCAATTGAAATTTATTTAACTATAGGCAAAATTTAAAATATTCAAAATATCATTGAAAATTGACGTAGTTTGCTCATAATGGGTGGCGGTGGAGCGGAGAATTATCTTTCTATTATGTATTCTATTACGATTATCTTCAAGAACTTTTCAAATGCATATTTCATAAAATTTCCCAAATTTAATAAAAATTTCGAATTAGAAAAATTTCTCTTATATGGAATACACTTCTAAAGCCTAAAAGAATGATCAAGGTTTTGGGTATTTAAAAAAATCCTTAGGAATTTTTAAATTTATTTAAATGGAAGGAATTTTGTAGAATTTTCAAATTACTGAAGCGTTTGACACATAAAAAAAGCAACAAAAAAAGCAGATGCTAGTGTAATTTGACACTTGTCGTGCTTTTCCAGCCAACTAAAAATCAGTGCTTTACGAATTCTCGTTTGATACAGTAATATTGTTTACATTTTAAAACTGGTAAAAGTTTTAACCGCGAGAATGGAAGTTCAGTATGGAAATCTAGGAAATTCAACAGCCGCGTGCAAGATAAGTTAATTTTAACAATTACTATATAAATAGTACAGCAGAAAATTAAATTGCAATTTATTTAACTAGAGGCTACATTAAAAATATTCGAAATATCATTGAAAATTGAACTATTTTGCTCATAATGGGTGGGGGGGGGGAGGTGTTTGTGACTTGGATGCTTCTTATGTGTCCCCTAAGGGTTAAAATTTTTCTTGCACCTTTTTCTCTATTCCTTTACACACCCCCCACACACTTACTTGGTGGTGAGAGGGGGACCTACAGTTTAAGGTGGGTTCCGAACCACCAAGAGCAACAGCTTTGTGTACTTAGAGAAACCTTTTTCTCAATAGGTACCGGTCCCACGACTAGTGTTCACCGCATGGGTCGCCGAGGCTCTTCCAGAGTGCGAGGCGGGAATCGAACCCGCAAAGCCGATGGAGTGGGTCCAAAGCCTACGCTTTAGCCGCCACGACCATCCTCCCACTTCCGGGGGGGGGGGGGGGGGGGGGGAGGGGGTATTTTCTTACTATTATGTATTTTATTACTGGAATGAATTTCGTAGGATTTTCAGATGACGGAAGCGCTTGACCCATAAAAAAAGCAGACGCTAGTTTAATTTGACACTTGTTATGCTTTTCGTACCGACTAAAAATCAGTATTTTACCAACTCTCAGTTCATACAGTCACAGTGTTTACATATTAAAATTTGTAAAAATTTCTACCGCAAAAATAAAAGTGCAGGATGGAAATCTAGGAAACTCAACAGTCGCGTTAAAGATAAGTTAATTTTAACAATTACTATAAAATATTATATTAGAAAATTCAATCGAAATTTATATAACTCAGGCGAAATTTAAAATATTCGTAATATCATTGAAAATTGAATTATATTGCTCATGAGGGGTGGCGGTGAGGCGGGGATTTCTCTTTCTATTATAGTAGATAGGTAAGGCCGGTTCTGGATACTGATTTTCCGTATGAATAGCAAACTTGCGGCTATAGCGCAGAAGGCTGTAAAATTGGTTTCGCTCCTTGTGCTGACTAATGAATCACAGTTTTGAACTATCCACACTGTCGATATTGGAAATCAAAACTTAAAAGTCATAGGAATGGATATTTTCAGCCCCGAAAATATGGAATAGGAGATGATATGATATACGATGATGCGTCATTGAAAATTTCCAAGATCTGCAACCACCCTCGTGCTATTATAACATGTCTCGGTAAAGAAAATTCCATTCTGATGTCGTCATCATTGATTCCTAGAATCCTTATCTATGTGAAATAATTTAATTGAACGTTCTCCTTTGATATTGTTGAAAGAATGAAAAAACAATGATATCAAATTACATAGAATTCTGAGATTTGTTTTTTTGCAAAATGGTATCATGTTACATGTATTACTGTGAAAATAAGGTATTATATAGTGCTCTTTTTATGCAGGTTCCAACACGTTTGTAGGTAAACGAAATTCCATTCTGATGACGTCATCGTCGATTCCTAGAATCCTTATCTATGTGAACTCAATTAATAAAACGTTCTCCTTTGATATTTGCCGACAGAGGCGTCATATTTCATATAATGGTAAACAATTTCTATGGCAAACAAAATTCCATTCTGATCACGTCACCATATTTCCAGGAATCCTTATCTAAAGTGTTGCCATGTTGCAACTTTTTCCTTACGAATAGCAATAAGTAAGACGAAGTCTAGATCGCTATGGGTGAGTGTATATCCGTGTTAGTTATAAGGTGGGCATCATCCGCGTGAGGCAGGTTAAGAGTGCTAGGCGATGAGTGATCATCCCCTGAAAAGTAAGCCGCCAGAAGATATGATGATGAAAGTGGTGTCATATTTCCTGTACATTGATGAATTTATCGTTGAATATAATTGCTTGTTATTGTAAATATCGGTGTCGGTGTCTTTGATGTAGAGTGTGTGATATGATTATTTTCAGGGTAATTTTTGAGAAATGTATTTTGAAAGTTTCAACAGGTTTGAGTCGACGAGTACAGAGTGGTGAATCATCATCCCCTTTGATAGCTGAGCCGTCGCTCGGGAGATAAGATGATGACGTAGATGGTTTATTTCACATGCAAATGAGAGGGTGGCAATTCGAAAAAATATTTTTTGAAAACTTCAACAGAATTTTAACTAAAAACTTCTACATTTATTGTTTTTAATGCACAAAAGATGCATGTGTATAGGTGACATTTGATATGGGGGTTATGCATGCATGGCATCCTGTTTTGACTATTAATTTGATTTACTGCTTCCTGATAGATGAAACATTATTCTGTAGCCTAGAATCAACCAGAAAATTAAAGAAATATTCAAAGTTAATTGAATGGTTTAGGTGCAAGAAAGTTATCTAAAATCATGATAATAGGGTTCCATAAGGTAGATCAAATGTTCAGGGATCCTTGTCGCTTTATTCTCGCACCAAGTAGCAAGCGAGCGAGAACTAGATATACGTTAAAGATTTAAAATGAAAGTTTAAAAAATACAAAATATAGTAAAATATTCGAAATTTTTTTCAGCCATCCACTTAAGCTACTGTATAGTCTTTATAGAAGTCGAGAATGATCTAATTTAGCGTTAAAATTCTTTTTCTATAATGTTGTATCTTCTGAAACAAAAAAAATGTAGATATATATTACTATCAGACACCATAAAAACCTACCTTACCGATATTCTACAGCTGTGGTGGTTCGTGCTATGCTTACACAATATTTCGAATGGCTTCATCAAATTATACTACGCAATTTTTTTTTTGTAAACAACTTCAAGGTTATTTTAAGTGACGCATTACATTTTTTAATCTGCAAAAACGTTATATTTCAAACGTGTCTCCATGTGTCGATTATAATTTAGAACCTTGTAGAATATTTCTACAAACTGGGGATATATTAATAGATAGAGACATTAAATCACCTGCAGCATGTATACCTTAGAGAGAAAAATAAATGGAGAGAGAGCCATGTATTACAAAATGTTTGAAACCAAAAAATAATTTTGTAAAATTTGTAATATTGCAGAAGGCTTTACGATTGAGCGACTCGAAATATACCAGCAGATTCTTAAGAGGTCCTTTTACATACAGTGGATCACTGCAATAGATGTAGAATTTATTGATATTACTAGGATGCGAAATAAACTATTAGTCCTGAAGAAGACGTTGAATTTTAAACGTGTCTAGAAGTGTCGATTATAATTTAGCACCTTGTAGAATATTTCGACAAAGAGGGGATATATTAATAGATAAAGATGCTAAATGATATGCAGCATGTATAGTTTAGGGAGAAAGAGAGATGGAGAGGAAGAGAGAGGAAGACAGCTATGTATAAAAAAAGTTTAAAATCAGAAATAATTTAGTATGATTATAGAAGGCTTTGCTATTGAGTGACTTGAAAAATACAAACAGATTCTTAATTGGTCTGATTACATACAGTTGATCACGGCAGCAGATTTATAATTTTATATTAATATAGCTAGGATGCTAAATCAGTCATTTGAGATGAAGAAAATACAATTTGAAAACGCTTGCTAGAATTTGTAAAATAAATCAGCTACATAAATATTGGACTTGACTAAGAAATGTTGAAATTATCTTTCAAATAATAGAGTAATCTGTTAAAAAAATTCAATCTATTTACTTCACACATAAAAATAAAGCATCATAAATAACAAAAATAAATTCAGCAGTAATAAAATTCAATGCAAGGAAACTGTGAATCAAACATTATAAAAAATGTCACAGTGAATATCTGTTTTCTGCAACTTTTTAAATCCAAAGTTAATATAGTTTATAGAAATTAAACAATCCAAAGTTAATGTAGTTTTTATAGAAATCGAGGATGTTGAATTGCTTTCTAGATAACTAATTTAATTCAGAGATCATAATAGCCAGTACATAGAAACCTACCTTACCGGTATTCTACAGATGCAGTGATTCGTGGCATGTTTCCAGAATCTTCTAAAACTAATGGCATCATCATTAAATTTTACTGTGCAATTTTTAGTAAGCAACTTTAAGTTTATTGAAAATGACGCATTACATTTCTTGATGTTAAAAAACTGTATCCGCACGTATTAATTATAACTTAGAAACTTCTAGAACGATTGGACAAAGAGGGAGATATATTAATAGATAGAGAGAGGTGCGTATTAAAAAATGTTTTAAATCAAAAATAATTTTGTAAGATTGCAGAAGGCTTTGCTATTGAGTAACTCGAAAAATACCAACAGATTCCTAAGAGATCCCTTTGCATACAGTAGATCACTAACAGCTTTAGAATTTTATACTGATATAGCTATGATGCAAAATAAACTATTAGCAATTAAGACCTGGTAGGTCCCCTTGTAATAATAATATTACATCAACTATTTGAGAAGAACATATAATTTGAATAATTTGAATGCTCTTACTAGCCTTTATAAAATAAATCAGGTACATAATTATTAGATTTGACTGTAACAAACGATGAAATCATCTTTCACATAATAGAGTGACCTTCTGAAAAGATTCAATTTACTGACTTGAAGCAATTATATCTAATGCAAGGACACTATGAATCAAAAATTTAAAGTGAAGTATTGAACACGTACATTAAAATGCACTATTATGTATAACAGCTGAAAATCTTGGGTTTTCTTAGAACCAACATTTTGTTTCAAATTGTAGTTAAATAAACTCATTTAAAGGGGCCAGGATTTCAAGTTAACAGAACAAGTAAATGAAAACTTAGTTTGATTAAGAAGAGGTTTTTGGTTAACAAAGGTTACGATGGAATGTGCCACTATCAGGCATGCTGCTTTTCATATAGTTGTAACCACGCTTCTCCTGTTAAATCTTGCATTCTCTTAAATCAAGGTAACTAAACTATCAAAAATGTATGTAGAAGAACGAGAAAGAGTAGAGTAGAGGAGGAAGAGGAGGAGGAAGAGGAGAGGAGAAAAAGGAGAAGGATGAGGATACAGTAATGGTGTAGTTAAGACAAGTAGGTACTGAAAATAGTGGATTCAATGATTATATCATCCGAATCGTATTTTGTGTGGCATTTGGATGTGCAAATCAAAGGAGCGCAGAGCTTCAAAATAAGAACAAAAAAGCTGAAAGAAACTAGAATAACTGTAGAAGAATAACAAAATAATATAGGGGGTTTGAGGTGGAGAATATGATGATTTAGTTAAGGTAAATAGGTTTTGAAAATATTATATAGAATGATAACTTATACTACATATTCTGTTTTATAAGATGATTTCCTAAACTACAATTAATTCAGGTAAGGGAAATCAATAAATACACATACATTTTTAAAATTAAATTTACTTAACTTATTTCGTTACAATAAACGTATAAAAATTATATATAAAATTTTTTAACTTATTTCTTACTTTATACAGTGTTGGTTTCATTTCATCAATGTTAAGAAATATTCATAACAGGAAATCTTGATTAAACAATTTCAAGATGTGAATTTAATTACATTTAAGTGGTTGTTAAACTAAAAGAATGATTCAATAATACCAACCTCCCGCATTTCATTAACAATTGAAATAATTTTGAGTACATTATTTACGTTTCCAGCTAGTAGATCTTGTAAAGATGACGGGGGGAATAAAGAACGGAATCGTACGGGGGATAAAGTAGGAGGGGGTGATGAAAGAGCAGTTGGGAAAGAAGGGGGTGATAAAAGAGAAGTTAGAAGAGGATGATGGGCATGAGGAGGAGGAGGAGTAGAGGAAAAGTAGAAAGAGGAGGAGAAGAGGAGGATGAGGAAGAGAAGGATATAAGCTTAGGTTTCATGAATGAACAGCCATGTTTACTCTGTTAGTCACAAGATGACTAGCACCTGTTCAAACTTTTTTAGAACTTATTCAAGACTTGATAATTTAAAAAGACATGAGAAATACTCTTGCTCAGCCAAGAATCATAAGCAAGTTGAAAGAGATTTCCACCAAATTTCAAAGGTAACTTGAAGTTTAACGCCAATGCAAGAATTTGATAGTCGGGAAATGACGTAATTGTAAACTGACTCTCAAGTTCTCTGTGTCCTTTGTAGCAGTTTCGTAATAACTCTAAAAGAGGCCGGTCGTGTATATGATTTTTGGCTGAGCAAGAGTATTTCTCATGTTTTTTTAAATAATCAAGTCTTGAATTATTTCTAGAACAATTTGAACAGGCTCTAGTCATCTTGCCACTGACACAGTAAAAATGGCTGTTCATCGATGGAATCTGAGTTTATATCCTCCTCCTCCCTTCGTCCTCGCCCTCCTCCTACTCCTCCTCATATCCATCTTCATTTTCCAGCTTCTCTTTCTTCACCTCGTTCTTTTTCAACTTCTCTTCTAAGCAGTGAAAAAAAGTTACACTTTTAGTCATTTTGTCACTAACAGAGTAAACATGGCTGTTCATTCATGGAACCTAAGCTTATATCCTCCTCTTCCTCATCCTCCTCTTCTCCTCCTCCACCACCTCGTCCTCCTCCTCTTCCAACTTTTCCTATACTCCTCCTCCTATTGCTCCTCGTCCTCCTCATGTCCATCATCCTTTTCTAACTTCTCTTTCATCACCCTCTTCTTACCCAACTTCTCTTTCATCACCCTCTTCTTTCCCAACTTTTCTTTCATCACCCCCTCCTTTTCCAACTTCTCTTTCTTCAACCCCTCCTTTTCCAACTTCTTTTTCTTCAACCCCTCCTTTTCCAACTTCTCTTTCTTCAACCCCTCCTACTTTATCCCCCGTACGTTTCCGTTCTTTATTTCCCCCGTTATCTTTACAAGATCTACTAGCTGGAAACGTAAATAATGTACACGAAATTATTTCAATTGTTAATGAAATATGGGAGGTTGGTATTATTGAATAATTCTTTTAGTTTAGCAACCAGTTAAATGTAATTAAATTAACATTTTCAGATTGTTTAATCAAGATTTCTTGTCATTAATATTTCTTAAATTGATGAAATGGAACCAGCACTGTACAAAGTACGCAAAAATTTTAAAAATGGGATATATCATTTTTATACGTTTATTGTAACGAAATAAGTTAAGTAAATTTAGTTTTTTAAAATGTATGTGTATTTATTGTTTTCCCTTACCTGAATTAATTGTAGTTTAGGAAATCATCTTATAAAACAGAATATTTAGTATAAGTTATTATTCTATCTGATATTTTCAAAACCTATTCACCTTAACTAAATCATTATCATCTCCTCCTCTTCCTCCTCAAACCCCCTATATTATTTTGTTATTATTCTACATATATTTTAGGAGCTTATTTAACTTGATTTAGGATCATTCAAGATTCAACAGGAGAAAAAAAAACGTGGTTACAACTATAAGAAAAGCAGCATATCTGATTGTGGCGTACTCTATGGTAATGTCTGTAAACCAAAGACCTCTTGTTAATGAAACTAAGTTTTAGTTTACTAAGTTGGTATTGATAATAGATTTTATGCTTTTACGATGATTTATTTTGATAAAAAGAGATATGTCGGGTTTCACTCGTGTAAAAAACTACGAATTATTTGCCGACGTTTCGGGAACATTGCAGTTCACATCTTCAGGGCTGACCTGAAACTGAGGTATCAGGTCCTGATGTTCTTAGGTATACTTTCTACGATGCCTGTGATTAGCCAGAGCACCCCACCGTGGGGACTGGTCGAACTCGAACAAAAGTATGTTCACGATTCTATTATTAAGAAATCCTTATCTATTCAACTGGATTTATCAAACTCATCGCAGAGTGCAGTACACAGAATGGAGATACACTCAGTATGCGTGAACAAGGTGTTATCTGCAGTTTCTTTAAGTTTTTTGTGGTTATTTTAAAGCTGTTGCGCTCCTTTTATTGGCACATCTAAATGCCACACAACATACGATTCGGATGATATAATCATTGAATCCAATATTTTCAGTACCTACTTGTCTTAACTGCACCATTACTTTATCCTCATCCTTCTCCCTTTTCTCCTCTCCTCCTCCTCCTCCTCCTCGTCTTCCTCTACTCTTTCTCGTTATTCTACATACATTTTTGATAGTTTAGTTACCTTGATTTAAGAGAATACAAGATTTAACAGGAGAAGCGTGGTTACAACTATATGAAAAGCAGCGTGCCTGATAGTGGCGCATTCCATCGTAACCTTTGTTAACCAAAAACCTCTTCTTAATCAAACTAAGTTTTCATTTACTTGTTCTGTTAACTTGAAATCCTGACCCCTTTAAATGAGTTTATTTAACTACAATGTAAAACAAAATGTTGGTTCTAAGAAAACCCAAGGTTTTCAGCTGTTATACATAATAGTGCATTATAATATACGTGTTCAATACTTAACTTTAAATTTTTGATTCACAGTGTTCTTGCATTAGATATTATTGTTTCAAGTCAGTAAATTGAATCTTTTCAGCAGATCACTCTATTATGTGAAAGATGATTTCATCGTTTGTAGCAGTCAACTCTAATAATTATGTACCTGATTTATTTCATAAATGCTAGCAAGAGCATTCAAATTATTCAAATTATATGTTCTTCATCTCAAATAATTGATGTAATATTATTATTACAGGAGCACCTACCTGGTCTTAATTGCTAATAGTATATTTTGCATCATAGCTATATCAATATAAAATTCTAAATCTGTTACAGGGATCTACTGTATACAGAGGGATCTCTTAGGCATCTGTTGGTATTTTTCGAGTTACGCAATAGCAAAGCCTTCTGCAATCTTACAAAATTATTTTTGATGTAAAACATTTTTTAATACACACCTCTGCCTGTATCTATTAATATATCTCCCTTTTCGTCTAATTGTTCTAGAAGGTTCTAAGTTATAATCAATACGTGCGGATACAGTTTTTTAACATCACGAAATATAATGCGTCATTTTCAATAAACTTAAAGTTGCTTACTAAAAATTGCACAGTAAAATTTAATGATGATGCCATTAGTTTTAGAAGATTCTGGAAACATGCCACGAATCACCGCATCTGTAGAATACCGGTAAGGTAGGTTTCTATGTACTGGCTATTATGATCTCTGAATTAAATTAGTTATCTAGAAAGCAATTTAACATCCTCGATTTCTATAAAAACTATATTAACTTTGGATTGTTTAATTTCTATAAATTATATTAACTTTGGATTTAAAAAGTTCCAGAAAGCAGATATTCACTGTGACATTTTTTATAATGTTTTATTCACAGTTTCCTTGCATTGAATTTTAATACTGCTGAATTTATTTTTATTATTTATGATGCTTTATTTTTATGTGTGAAGTAAATAAATTGAATTTTTTGAACAGATTATTCTATTATTTGAAAGATGATTTCAACGTTTCTTAGTCAAGTCCAATATTTATGTAGCTGATTTATTTTATACATTCTAGCAGGCGTTTTCAAATTGTATTTCCTTCATCTCAAATGGCTGATTTAGCATCCTAGCTATATCAATATAAAATTATAAATCTGCTAACGTGATCAAGTGTATGTAATCGGACCAATTAAGAATCTGTTTGTATTTTTCAAGTCACTCAATAGCAAAGCCTTCTGTAATCATACTAAATTATTTCTGATTTTAAAGTTTTTTTATATATAGCTCTCTTCCTCTCTCTTCCTCTCCATCTCTCTTTCTCCCTAAACTATACATGCTGCATATCATTTAGCATCTTTATCTATCAATATATCCTCTCTTTGTCGAAATATTCTACGAGGTGCTAAATTATAATCGACACTTCTAGACATGGTTGAAATATGACGTCTTTCTTCATGGCTAATAGTTTATTTCGCATCTTAGTTATATCAATAAATTCTACATCTGTTGCAGTGATCCACTGTATGTAAAAGGACCTCTTAAGAATCTGCTGATATTTTTCGAGTCGCTCAATCGTAAAGCCTTCTGCAATGTTACAAATTTTACCAAATTATTTTTCGAATTCAAACATTTTTTAATACATGGCTCTCTCTCCGTCTATTTTTCTCTCTAAGGTATTCATGCTGCAGATGATTTGCTGTCTCTATCTATTAATATATCCTCTCTTTGTCGAAATATTCTACAAGGTGCTAAATTATAAATGACGCTTCTAGATACGTTTGAAATATAAAATCTTTTTCATGGCTAATAGTTTATTTCGCATCCTAGTTGTATCAATAAATTCTACATATGTTGCAGTTATCCACTGTATGTGAAAGGACCTCTTAAAAATCTGCTGCTATTTTTCGAGCCACTCAATCGTGAAGCCTTCTGCAATATTACAAATTTTACAAAATTATTTTTTGAATTCAAACATTTTTTAATACATGGCTCTCTCTCTCTTTCCATCTATTTTTCTCTTTAAGGTATACATGCTGCAGATGATTTACTGTCTCTATCTATTAATATATCCCCTCTTTGTCGAAATTTTCTACAAGGTTCTAAATTACAATCGACACATCTAGACACGTTTAATATATAACGTTTATTCAGTTTAAAAAATTGCGTAGTATAATTTTATGTATCCATTGAGAATATTGTGAATATTATCTCTGATAGTAATATATATCCCCCTTTTTATTTGTTTCAGAAGATTCAACTTTATACAAAACGCCTAAATCATTCAATTGACTTTGAATATTTCTTTATTTTAATTTTCTGGTTGATTCTAGACTACAGAATAATGTTTCATCTATCAGGAAGCAGTAAATCAAATCAATAGTGAAAAACAAGATGCCATGCATAACCCCCATATCAAATGTCACCTATACACATGCATCTTTCGCGTATTAAAAAGAATAAAGGCAGAAGTTTTTTAGTTAAAGTTCTGTTGAAGTTTTCAAAAAACATTTCTTCGAATTGCCACCCTCTCATGTGTATGTGAAATAAACAATCTACGTCATCATCTTATCTCCCGAGCGGCGGCTCAGCTATTAAAGGGGATGATGATTCACCACTCTGTACTTTTCGGCTCAAACCTGTTTAAACTTGCAAAATACATTTCTCAGAAATTACCATGAAAATAATCATATCACACACTCTACATCAAAGACACCGACTATTTCTCCGAATTACATTGACAATAACAAGCAATTATATTCAACGATAAATTCATCAACATACAGGAAATATGACACCACTTACATCATCATATCTTCTGGCAGCTCACTTAACAGGGGATGATCACTTATCGCCTAGCACTCTTAATCTGCCTCACGCGGATGCACATCTTATAACTAACACGGATGTACACTAACCCATGGTGATCCAGATTCAGTCTTACGTATTGCCTTTCACACGGAAAAAGTTGAAACACGGCAATGCTTTAAATAAAGATTCCTGGAACTATAGTGACGTCATCAGAATGGAATTTTGTTCACCCTAGAAATTGTTTAACATTAAATGAAGTATGACGCCTCTGTCGGCAAATATCAAAGGAGAACGTTTAATTAATCCAGTTCACATAGATAAGTATTCCAGAAATCGACGATGACGTCATCAGAATGGAATTTTGTTTATTACGATTATTTTCAAGAATTTTTCAAATGCAAATTTCATAAAATTTCACAAATTTAATAGAAATTTCAAATTAGACAAATTTCCCGGATATGGAATACACTTCTAAAGTTTAAAAGAATGATCAAGGTTTTGGATATTTAAAAAAAAAAACTTATAAATTTTTAAATTCATTTATATGGAAGGAATTTTGTAGAGTTTTTAAATGAGTGAAGCGTTTGACACATAAAAAAGCAACAAAAAAAGCAGATGCTAGTGTAATGTGACACTTGTCGTGCTTTTCCTGCCGACTATAAATCAGTACTTTACGAACTCTCGTTTAATACAGTCACATTGTTTACATTTTTAAATTTGTAAAAGTTTTTACCGCGAAAATAAAAGTGCGTATGTAAATCTAGAAAATTCAACAGCCGCATAAAAGATAAGTTAATTTTAACAATTACTATAAAATATTATGGTAGAAAATAAAATTGCAATTTATTTAACTATAGGTGACATTTAAAATATTCGAAATATCATTGAAAATTGATCTATTTTGCTAAAAATGGGTGGGGTGGGGGGTATTCTATTTCTATTATGTATTTCATTACAATTATTTTCAAAAAATTTCAACTGCAAATTTCTGAAATTTAACCAATGCTTCAAATTCGAAAAATTTCGCGGATATGGAATACATTGCCAAAGTAAAAACGAATTATCAAGGCTATGGCGCTTTTTGAAACGTATCAAATTACACTGGTGTCTGCTTTCTTTTTTTATTTGTTGAACGCGTCGGTCATTTGAAAATTCTACGAAATCCTTTCAAGTAATGAAAATACATTCAAAAATTCATAAGAATTGTTTAAAAAACTCAAAAAACTTGATAATTTTTTTTTGATTTGGGAAGTGTATTCCATATCTGGAAGATTTTTTGAAATTTGAACATTTTATTTTATTTGATACATTTGATGAAAATTGCAGTCGAAAAATTCTAGAAAATAATCGTAGTAAAATACATAATAGAAAGAGAATGTCCCACCCCGCCGCCGCCCATAATGAGCAAAATAGTTTAATTTTCAATGATATTTTGAATATATTAAATGCCCCCTGTAGTTAAATAAATTCATTTTCAACCATGATAGTTGATAGTAATTGTTGGACTTAACTTATCTTTAACGCGGCTGTTTGAATTTCCTAGATTTCCATCCTGCACTTTTATTTTTGCGGTAAAAACATACTTCAATTCTATTGTTGTATTGTTGTAATATTCAAATATTTCGAGCAATGTTCACAAGATGGAAAAAGACAAAGATATGGGAAGTCCTTTTCGCACTTACGAAACTTGCATGAGCCTGAGTGAGACCACAGTTCTTCTTTTTCTTGCAATGCGGAAAAAACATTAGGTGATCGACCAACGAAATTTTTAGATATTAGCAGAATGAAGAACACTGAATAGTAGACTGCATACATATATGTTTGCACTATCAGAATCAGAGGCACTTTTCAAGAGAGCGTGCTTTTACGTTCCCTTGACCTTTCCTCCATTTTATTTAAGTTAAAAAAATAAACGCCTTGATCTTCAGGGAATAGAATCAATTCTCAAAAGAAAAAAGGTGGTAGTTGGGCATATAGTCGAAACAAAGAATAATACAAACAATAAAATATCCTCGGAAAGGACTGGAACTTTAATTGACAAAAGGTATGCGCACGGTAAATCTAAAGGTTAAGTGTCAGGCGGCGAATGGAGATTGGGTCTTTGGAATGATAGAGGGGGGGGGGGGGGGGGGGGGGTGAATGATCTCAAACTAAAAGAATTACGAGAAACTATGCACGTAAGAAAAATAGATATTTTATTTGTGCCTGAAACAAATAAAAAGGGATGTGGAAAGAGAGACATAGAAAACGGGGTGTTGAAAGGCGGATTTGAAATATGGTCAGGAGTAGATAGTGAATCACATGGTAGGCAAGGAGTAGGTCGGATTTTGAATGAAAGTGCGAAGCAGCATTTCGGAGATTATAATTTCGCATCTCCCAGGCTGCTGTGGGCTAGAATGAAAATAGGAATCAGAAGATTATTCATCATAGTGTGCTACGCCCCAGTTGATAGTAATCTCAGAGAAGTAACAGACGCCTTTTGGAACACCCTAAATGACACAATAAATATTTGTGATCATATTGAAAGAATAAGGTCACGGAATAATCGCAGTAGTTTTTTTTTGCAAAGGTAAAAAGTTACAAAAAATATAAGACTTTTTACAGCTGCAGAAAAAGTTTTGCGATTTCTCCGTGAGTTTCCAAAAGAAAATTTAACGTAGAATCCGAATTTCAACAGTTTAAAAGTTGATCTTGCTGTTTTTTTTTAGTTTTTTAAACAGGAACCGAATGGGGACCCAATGGGGTCTTTACGGGTACTTTGTAGAGGCTCCATTCGGTTCCTACGGTCTGCCAGGGTTAGTTGGCTTATGTTTAGAAAAGGGCCTGTTTATTACAAATACTTGGATTAGGCATAAAATGATCCACATGTACACTTGGTGTAAAGAAAATAGCTACAGTATAATTGACTTTGTTGTTGCGGATGAAAGACTAAGGACCGATTCCACCAGCTGTGATTAAATCCATGATTAGCTAATCATGATTATTTTTCAATCAGCGGTTTAATCACGATTAACTTGTGGCGCGTTCCACCATGAATTTTTAACCTCTGGTTAGCCAACCGCATGCTCTGTTCACAATAAGTCTAGTTTCTGCGTGTTTCTGTTGTAATATTGGTTCTCATTGGTTGATTTCGAACTTGTATTCGCGCGCAAAATATACCTCGGCTACTCACGAACGACGAGTGGCGACGTGTTTTTTTGTGCACATCGTTTCCAAATAAATGGACAGGAATTAGTTATAGATTGAAATTGAATATGAATTGTGTACGTACAAGATATCGTTATGAATTCGATCAATATTTCACACTATACTTGAACTTCAACTTTGAGGTTATGTTGACTCGCGTTAATCGCTGGTTAACTCTATAACCAGCTAAAAATGGCCGATTAAGTTAATCGACGAGCAGACTTCTTTAACCATGTTTTAAAAGTTGTTGTAACGCAAAAAAGAGCTAGTAAAAGAGCTAGTCAAAGATACAAGGGTCGTGAGAAAATGAAACCAACGCGAATCAAAATTGAGAACCTACAGAAACCGGATGTGCGAATAGATTTTCAAACTAAGATTAACGAAAGCATAGATAGGGCAACTTGGGAGGCGTTTATAAGAAAAAAAAAGATATCGAGGACGCATGTACTAAGTTCCGAGATATCATTGTTAGATTTACGATCGCAATAGACATAAGAATGATTACAGACACAAAAAGAGGATTCTCAAACGACTAATAAAGCAAAGTAAAGAAAAAAAGTGGAGCAGAAGAAAAGAAAATTCAAAACGATTTGGAAACAAGCAAGAAACTGCGTTATAAAAAAAAAGAAGGTTAATAAAAGTACAGAATTTTTCAACATAAGAAATAGTGTTTGAATAAATTTTTCATTGGCATCAGTGTCTTATGAATATATTTTATTAAAAAACGTGCATTTCTTAAAGTATTAAATTGGCAAACGATTCGACCACGGATAGGGGTCCTTCTCAGTGCCAGATATAAGTTTTAAACAAGTTATAT
>NC_046660.1:141685420-141687434 GCF_010883055.1 Belonocnema kinseyi
CGCCAATTAGCACAAATGGTAAGTTCCGACAGTGCCTACAAGTGTGCCTACTGGCCGCTAAATGGCAATACCGGTTTCATATGTATACACCTGGTATAACTAAATCTGTTAAAATCGGCGAAAGGGTAAAGCCAATTGGTAGTCCTCTTTTTTAAAAATAATTTCGGTTTTTGAAATAAAAATCAGTGCTATTTAGACATAATCGAAGTCCTTCCTCAAAATCTGTCCATAGAATATTTGTTTTTTCGCGAACTTGATTCCATCTACCACGAACCACTTGGAATGCTTTTTCTTTCGGCACATTTGTAAAAAGGGAAACCACGTACAATGACGCGAAGATATGACTTTCCGAGATCCTGAAATTCCGCATTTTCTTCACTAAATCTAAACTGTTGAGCACTCTCGATTTAGGAGCTTCAATATTATTTGCAATGATATTTTTGGAGAATGTTACTAATTGTCAAGCAGCACTACCTACAAAAGAAACGATCGGCCTAAGTGGGGCGTCTGTCTTGTGAATTTTTGGAAGGCCATACAATCTCGAAAGGTTAGCGTGATCAACTTTTAACTGTTTCACGGTGAGTTCATTCATATATTTTTTCGATTCCCATTTTTTAATTAGTTTTGTGACTTCCCTTGCAATTTTTTGTTGTATCCCTACTTCTTTTAACATAAGTGTCCCGATCTTCTTATAATACACTAACTTTCGCGTCATAATCTTCTCTTTTCATCGCGTCGGTAGCATGACCCTTCTCCGAATTAACAAAAATAATCAGAGGGTTTTCTTTTGAAAATTTCTCGGCCTGTCTGATTTCTTTAAAGGGTTGTACAAATTTTGACTTTACGGCGTAGCCCGAATTTATAACCCCACATATATTACTCGCGATATTTAGTCTAGCGCGATCCTAACCTACCTCTGGTATTTTGTTGATATTAGACTCAACACTGGCTATTATATTGTACAACGGTGTTTGATCTTTTCCTATTTTTACGTCATAATTTTTCCCCAGACTAGCGACTTTAGCAACAGATTCTGGTATATCAGTATCCGATTAATTTTTTAACCACTTTGCACTTCGATTTAGTGAAGAAAATGAGGAATTTCAGGATCCCGGAAAATCATGTCTTCGCGTCATTGGACGTGGTTTCCCTTTTTACAAATGTGCCAAAAGAAAAGGCAGTCGAGGCGGTTCGTAGTAGGTGGAATCAAATTCGTGAAAAAAAAATCCATGGACAGATTTTAAGGAAGGACTTCGATTATGTCTAAATAGTACAGACTTCAATTTCAAAAACCAAACTTATTTTCAAAAAGGAGTACTACCAATAGGCTCTCCCCTTTCACCTATTTTAGCAGATTTAGTTATGGGCGACCTAGAAACGGGTATTTTACCGAAAGTAGGTTTTCAAGTGCCGTTGTATGTCCGTTATGTCGACGACCTATTAGTAGCTCTTCCGGAAAACGAAGTAGGAAACGTTCTACAAGTTTTTAATTCAAATTATTATGAGATTAAATTCACGCTAGAGAAGGAACAAAATAGAGCGATAAACTTTCTGGATGTAACTCTTCACAGGAATGACGTTCAAGAAATAAAGTGTCATTGGTATCGCAAAACCACCTGGTTTGGTAGATGTCTAAATTTTTATTCAAATCACCCACAAATGCTGTTAATTTAAGAACCGACGTGAAAAAACTTTCAAAAATATACTATCCTGTTGTAAAGCGAAACAAATTTTGAGAACACATAGTCACTATGGTTGTCGCCTCCTAAAACGAACCGGAAATTGGTCATCTCAATTTTCAGGTAGAATTACGGCCACAGTCCTTTAAAAACATAAAGCTTCGTTCGTTTGAACCCAGTAAGTTGTAAAATTGGAGGACATCTGCGAATAATTTTTCAGTTTTCTGAGAGAGGCGGAGAAAGAGTAAGAGGAGCTGCACGACATATAAATGCTAAGTTTATGCATGAAAACGTTTTTTTTTACCAAATAATAAGTGCTAAAATTTTAATTTTAT
>NC_046660.1:141687534-141712349 GCF_010883055.1 Belonocnema kinseyi
CTGACTCGGGAATTGGTTGAGTCGTACAGCTGGCAACCGCTACCCCACCCCGCTTACTCACCAGACTTGGCTCCATCCGACTACCACTTATTTGCATCGATATTTTACCGAAAATAGCTTTTCAAGTATCGTTGTGTGTCCGTTATGTCGACGGCATAATAGTGGCTCTTCCGGAAAACGAATTACAAAACGTTCAAAAAGTTTTTAATTCAAATGATTATGAGTTTAAATTCACGCTAGAGAAGGAACAAAATAGGGCGATAAACTTTTTGGATGTAACTCTTCACAGGAATGACGTTCAAGAAATAAAGTGCAATTGGTATCGCAAACCCACCTGGTCTGGTAGATACATAAATTTTGATTCAAATCACCCACAAAAGTACAAATAAAGTGTAGTTTTTAATATGGTTGACAGAGCCATTCTTCTTTCAGATGAACAATATCATCAAGCAAATTTGCTATTAGTGGAAGACACACTTCGCGAAAACTTTTTCCCGGAAAAATTGTTAAAGATAATATAAATTTAAGATTACATATTTTTGCCCAAAATGAACTAATTACAAAATGAAATAATTACAGCGTTTAAAAACAAAAGAGACCTTACGTCGGTCCTGAGGCCCACTAAAGACAAATATATTGTAAAATGGTTGGAAATGTTTCATATTGCCGTTAATGAGAATGCTGTCAATTTAAGAACCAACGTGGAAAAGCTTTCAAAAATACGAGGTGTGTTCAAAAAATAAGGTGTCTTTATGGTTTTCTTAAAAAATATTCATTTATTCCTTAATATTTATGTTGTCCCCTTCAAAGTAATCTCCCTCAGATATAATACACTTATGCCAATGCGTTTTCCAATCATCGAAGCACTTCTGATAATCATTTTGTGGTATAGCCTTGAGTTCTTTCAGCGATGCAGTTTTTATCTCCTCAATCGTTGAAAATCGATGTCATTTCATGGGTGTCTTCAGTTTTGGGAAAAGAAAAAAGTCACTGGGGGCCAAATCCGGTGAATATGGAGGCTGAGGCATGACTGTGGTGCTGTTTTTGGTCAGAAAATCTTTCACAAGCAACGATGAATGAGCAGGCGCATTATCGTGATGCAAAAGCCACGAATTGTTTTCCCAAAGTTCCGGACGTTTTTTGCGTTTCGCCTCTCGCAAACGGCGCATAACTTTAAAGCAATACTCCTTATTGACCTACGACATTGTGGTAAGAATTCCTGATGCACTACGTCACGGTAATCAAAAAAGACAGGGAGCAAAACCTTCACATTTGACCGAACTTGACGTGCTTTTTTCGGTCTTGGAGACTCAGGATGCTTCCACTGAGGCGATTGGGCTTTAGTTTCGACGTCATAACCATATGCCCACGATTCGTCATGCGATGGATCTTTCGATCAAAATTAAGCAGTTTTGGAACAAATGTCGCTGACACACGTCTCATGCCCAAAACGTCTGAAAAGATAGCATGGCATGAGCCAACCGATATGCCAACATCTTCAGCAACTTCTCTGATGGTAATTCGGCGATTTTTCAACACCATTTTTTCCACTGCCTGAACGTTTTCATCTGTTGTTGACGTGCTGGGACGTCCAGGGCGAGGTTCGTGTTCGACATCCTCTCGGCCTTCTTGGAACAGCATGTACCACTTATACACATTTTTATTAATCAGAGTAGACTCACCGTATGCAACTGTCAACATTTAAAGAGTTTTAGAGCACTGGATTCCATTTTGCACACAAAATTTAATGCAAACTCTTTGCTCCATTTTTTTCGAAAGAAGAAAATCGCTGAGCACACCAAACCCTTCTAACCTTTTACGCCTCTGCCAGAAAAACAACACGAGCTATATAGTCAAAACTGTGAACATATGATCGTGACGAGTGTACCAACACAACAAAACAAAAATTTTAAACTTGAATGTACGTAGCCCGCGAAAATTGAAAAGTCCCCTTACTTTTTGAACACACCTCGTATACTATCCTGTTGTAAAGCGAAATAAATTTTGAGAACACGTAGTCACTACGGTCGTCGCATCATAAAAGGAACCGGCAGTCGGTCATCTCAATTTTCAGGTAGAATTACGGCCACAGCCCTTTTAAAAATTAAAGCTCCGTTACTTTGATCCCCGTAAGTTGTAAAATGGGAGGACCTCTGTGAATACTTTTTTAGTTTTCTTCGTGAATTGAAACAGAACGGATGTCTCTCATTTTCTTTACGTCATAAACTATCCTTTTTATATTTACAGAAATTCTGTTTTATCAAAATTCTCTATCGTTTGAGTTTGTGTAAGAGAGAGAGAGAGAGAGAGAGAGACAGACAGGAGCTGCACGACATGTAAATACTAAGTTTATACATGAAAATATTTATTTTTACCAAATATTGAATGCTAAAATGGGGAAATTCTATATAATGCAGACGGGATGCTAAATGCTTTCAGACACTATTTTAGGCGACAATTCAGAGATGAAGCTATAGGACACCAAAACTGCGATGTAGGACACGATGCGTCAAAAACTCAATTTAGAAAGTTTGTGTCACTGATTTTATGGATACAATTCAGAACTTGAAAAACGGAAAGGTTTTTGGGGTAGACTGTATTAATGCTGAGATGCTTAAACGCGGTGAAGAGTACATGTAACATAGACTGTGAGAATCGATAAATTTATGTATCGAGATGGGAGAAGTCCCAGATAATCCCAAATATTTCCAGATAGTGAAAAGTGGGTTAATGCTAGGAAGTTCATATACGGGTCAAATATTTAGCTCAAGGCAAATCACAGAAAAAAGGTTGATAGTGGGAAACAAAGTCTTTTGTGGATTTGTTAATCTAGAAAAAGCTTTTGACAAAGTAGCTAGAAGTAAGGTTTTGAAAGTCTTGAAAGAGTACGGAGTCAGTGGAAGGCTCCTACAAGCTAAAAAAACAATATATACGCGTAGCAAAGCGAGTGTAAGGGCAAATGGGAAACTGAGTGACTGTTTCGATATTATTCAAGGAGTTGGACTAGGATGCGTTATGTCTTCATGGTTATTTATATTATTTATGGACAAGTGTTTAAGAATGGTTCTTTTCGACGAAAATGGTGTGGATATCGAAACAGTAAGGGTACGTGGGTTAGCCTTCGCAGATGATAAGATTGTTATGGCAGAGTCAATGGAAGACTTGAAAAGAATGTTGCGTAAACTGAATGCGAGGATGAAGAGCATGGGCCTCAACATTAACGCAAATAAAACAAAAACTATGGTGTTCGAAGGAAAGAGTGAGAAAATAATATGCAACCTTGTATTAAATGATTAGAGAATTGAACAAGTTGATAAACCTGTATACTTTGGTAGCTTATTCACTATGGTCGGAAAGATAGATGAGGAATTAGATAGGTGCATAAGCGAAGGTAAGAAGGTTATTGGTAGAACAGGGACCCTTATCATAAGTAAAAACATATCAAATAAAGCTAAAGTGGCAATACATAATTATATATTTGTACCGACTCTACTATAAGGTAGCGAGACATGTATCTATCAAGAAAAAGACAAGAGTAAACTTAACGCGATTGACATGAGATTTTTGCGCATAATATGCGGGAAAACTCTGATGGACAAAGTGAGTAACGAGATTATTCTAAAAGAATGTGGTGCAAAAAAAGCACTAGGTGACACATGGGAAAGAAATCGATTAAGGTGTTTAGGGCATGCTGAGAGAATGTCAAATGAACGACTAGTGAAACAAGTTTATTATGGTAACGCAAATGGCAGCATGTCCAGAGGCAGACCGCGGAAAGAATGGTTAAAATGTGTGAATGAGACCCTAGTAAGAAGAGACATAAGAAGCCACAGAACACGAGAGTTTGCATGAAAAAGTGCATTGGCGTCAAAAAAGCTAAAGAAGTATGTCGGGATAGAAAGGTATGACGGCAAATAGTTAATAAAAAGAATGTCAGTAGAGTGAATGACGCCTGAAACAAAAGATCTTGGATACTAATGGACCCAAGTGCGGAACCGTACATGACGACTTTGTGAGGATCTTCGCTTGGGGTGATTGCTAAAGAAATTGATCAGCAACCTGGGTCGGATCAGTGTTGCCGAACAACCGTGTTATTTAAATGAATAACAAAATACAAAACAAAAAATATATAATTGTAATTTTCTGCCTGATGATCTTTTAAAAACTTTTTTCTCATTCCCTGTACCAGACTGATCTTCATCATTTTCCACTACCCCTTTAGATTCAACATTTAATGTCTTCTTTTTCGATGGCATCACACCAGAAATAACGTATCTCAAGTAATGACTCTCAAGTAATGACGGATCTCAAATTAGAAATGGACAATAGAGAGATCACGATTATTGATCTGTTTGATATTTCTAAGGCTTTTAACATGGTTACCCATAAGTTACTTCTGCAGAAAATAAAATATTTTAACTTGTCAAATTCCGTCATCAAATGGTTCAAGACCTATTGTAATAACAGGCCTCACAGAATTACCCCGGCGGATCGAATGAACGGAAAAGATACGCTGCAGCGTACGCTTATAATATCCACATAGTATCTCTTCCGGATCATGCAACAAAAACTAAAAAAAAAACAGTAAGATGAATCTTTAATTTATTACCATTCGGATCCTACATTAAATGTTCCATGAATTGCAACAAATTTATTTGCCCCTCTTGCTGTATTTTTGAGTTTTTTTGCATGATATGGAAGGGATATTATGTGGATACTGTAAAGGTATACTGTAGCATATCCTTTCTGTTTATAAGGTTCTCCAGGGTATTAATTGTAGTGGTGGGGTTTCTGAATGGTAGGAGGTTAAGAGCGGAACACCTCAGGGCTCCATTCTGACAGTTGTTTTTAGACCTACTTCATCTCCGTTACTCGAAACTTTCGCTTCATTGCCACCCGTTTGTATCTATAATCTGACTATCCCTTTTTCTGACCTGGTTAAAGATCTGAGATATTTCCTTAACCGTACCTTGTCCTGAATGGAATAGATACAGAGTCTCTCGAGAAAAACTTACAGAATTCAAAGCAACTATATGGGTAATTATCCACAGACAGGGCAGTTTGGTATCCATGGGATATATTAATCAAACTACTGGTTGTATTATTACAAAACTTATTAAATAACTTCATTTTGGTACCTTCCCTACCGATATAAATCTCGGAATATTCACTGATATTTTTAAAGATACAGGTAGCTCGCTTAAATGGTCTAAAGGCTTTAAAATGCACTTTTCAAAATTGAAATAAGAATTCGATCATTAATAACAAGCAGAGAGGCTATCCTAATAGAGTATCCGATACTCACTAAGGGTCCTTTGTTAAGATTTCGGATTGACATGTGGAAATATTTTTTTTTTCATTTCAAAGTTAACAGCCTAAAACATAGTAGTTCGGAATCTAGGGGTTTCGATTTTTTCAGATATCTAACATGTTTTTAGATGTTTAAAATTTAAATGAATATAACGTATCTCGAAAATGGAATGAGATACGCCAAAACAGACAGCATTTTTTAATTCAACTCCAAAATAGTATATTGGTTTATAAGTTATAATTATAAAATATATTTTTTACCTACCAAAAAAAATTAAATAATTTTATTTGCTTAATATCGGGGGCTTCCAAGCTGCCCAGTTTTCAATAGAATATTTTAAAAAATGAATGCTGGTTTAAATTCTATGGGATGTCGTCGCTCCTCTAGTCCCCATCCGGGTTTTTTTTTTACTTACATTCGTTATTAAAAGAAAAAAGACTCTCCTAATAATTGCTCACGATGTCAGGAAGAGAGAAATGAAATCAAGTAATATTTCACTTATCTTAATTTAAATAACAAATCGTTGATTGACCGTGAATATAATTTCCTTTTTTACAAGATATAATTATAAAAATTTTCAAAATAAAAATGAACCTGTCATTATATGAATAATATAAATTTTTGGGAATGATACAGAGGTATTCTATTTCGCTTACCCCGCCAGGAACATTTGTTTTATTTATTATCGTTGTTGCAGTTGAGAACAGACAGAGAGAGAGAGAGAGAAAGAGAGAGGATAGCTATCCCTTTCTGTTTTTACACCCAGAAAGCGGGCCCTCAATTTTCCTTTCTGCACGTTGAATTTTATTGCATTCGATACCAGTCCAACCCGTGTAACCGGCACTCTCTGTCCGCTTGCACTTAGGTATCGCTTAATTAGTTTAGTGAAAACTGGTCTGGCAGCTGCAATGTGTACCAGATCGGTTTTGACAAACTAAAATTTGTAATCTTTTGGCACTTGGCACTCTCCGTCCACTTAGCACCTTTTGGATCAAAAGAATAAAAAAAATATAACAAAACCACTTCCAATCCCTCAACGACTTAGTTTGGCAGCCACAATGCGTACGATACTAATTCCGGAGTAAAGGAAATTTATTTTTATTTTTTAACTTTTTTTCGTCGGAAGGGAAATTTTATCTCTTCGACTTTTATTTTTACGTGCGTCGCCTAGGACTAAAGAAATTCACTAAAAGGTCCGCGTTCCTACCTTTAGACGGATAGGGGTTTGCTAAAATGTAGTGTCCGAACTACTTCGCGTCGAGGATTTGGAAACCGAAAGAATTCTAAGGAATAATTCTCGATCATTCACATGCTTGAATGGTGAGCAATTTTATTGCTGACAACCCAGTACGTTAGCCTCTGACCATTTCTTCGATGGTATTGCGAAAGAAATAGGCAATTTAATTGAAAAGAATTTCTGATTGCATTCTAGAGATCTCACAATGGGAATTTTTTAAAGCTTGAGAAAAGTTGTATCTGGGTGGTGTTCTTTCCCATTACACTTGAGCCTTTAGCCTTGGTCAGATCCACGCACGTGGGTTTGTAGACATGTGTCAGCAGCTGAGGTTATAGACTTGTGTTTATAGGATTCATAAGCAGGGAAGGACGAAAGGGGAGCAAGAGCAATTTCGTATTGTGCCTTCCATGGTGCATCGCCTGACTCATCATAGCATTCCCGTGATTATATGCGTTAACTAAACGGAGAATGCCTGATGCCAAAACTGACGAGTGCGAAGAGTACGTAATGTACGTGCCACCCGAGAACCGAACAAAATTATATGTAATTAATCATAATCCCTGTCGATCCTTTTCTCGAGCTGCCTGTATCTTCGGGGACGAAAATAAAATATTCCGGTGGGGTTTGTTACAAACATATTAGCGCAGGAAAACATTAAACAAAAAAATTCTGCATTGAACAATTTCAGTCATTGTTTCGACACTTCGGGCAATGACCTGTCAACACAGAATTTTTACCTGCCCTTCTGTTTCTGCTCTCGCTGTGATTTGTGCCGATAACCTGAATTCCGCAGTCTTTATCTCACATCCTGGGGCCAGCTGAACGAGGTAGAGACGGTTCGTTCTATTTTCATAATTTGAATTTAATAATAAAGCTACGGGCGAATATTTATGTGGATACGCTTGTGACTCAAAAGTAGACAGCCAGGTAAAGCTAAGGGATGATTCACGAAATTATTCGATGATACGATCGATTGCGCGCGCCATCAGCTAATCTATAAATTGATTGCGATACCGGTACCAGGTCTCTTATTTGCTTTGCTTTCCTTGAATTACCACGACTTCTTACTCGAGGATCTACGAGGGGAGAGTCTCTTGGTTCATTCATCCACCTGTCATTGAAGACAGAGTTTTAATTGAAGAAGCTTCATTCGAAAAGGATGCTGCTCATAACGGATTCTCCTACTTTAATTACAAACTTCCGTCTACTAAACTATCCAAATTCAGCAGAAGTTGGATAGTTAGACGTAAGTTTTTGGGAATTTAGTTTTTTTTTAATGCATGATTGTAACGAGTTTGCACTCCATGTTTATGTGGAGACCTCGTAGTGCATGTTTGCATTTTAGTATGGGGATTTTAAATATGTAAAAAAATAGTGAGCGCAATTTTACTGCAACGACCTTGCACTGTATCTTACGATAAAGATACCTCGTTGTGCATGGTTGCGCTAGCTATTGAAACTTACATGAGCATTTTTACTTTGAATTTTTATAAAACTGGAATCCGAAAGAAACTCGCAACGACTTTGCACTTAACTTAAATGTTAAGACCTTGTTGTGTGAGTGAAATTCAGGAGAATTTATAAAAAATGGGATCTAAAAATATGTAGGAGAATCAGAAAGTCAGTACCCAAATTTATATAAGATAAAGTTGTACTTTCTCGTGACGACTTTGCACTTAACGTAAATGTTAAGACCTCGTTGTGCGAACAAAGTTAAAGCTCATTTATAAAAAGTCAAATTTAAATAAAATAAAGTTGTGCTTCCTCCTAACAACTTCGCACGTAACGTAAATGTTAAGGCCTCGTTGTGCGAATAAAGTTTAGGCTTATTAATAAAATAAGCCAAATTTAAATTTAACAAAATTGTATTTTCTCGTAAGGACGTTGCACCTTATTTAAACATGAGGACCTCGTTGTGCGAAGAAACATAAAAAAATATACACATTTAAATTATGTCAAATAATTTCAACTAGATCTTATGAGAGAGATGTATCACTCTTCCACGCAATCGTCTTTCCCTCGAGTGAATCTACGATCTATGATTTTTGTTGTTTTTTTATGATTTAAAATTTCAGTAGGAAGTTTTATTCTAAAAATAAGATCTACTGATTTTCTTGTGGAAAAAATAATTTTCAAGTGTAATTGTAAAATGTTTAGGGCTAGTTTTAATATCCTATCAGTATTGGAATCAATGTATTTTGTTGGTTGCAATTTATTCGAAAGGATAAATTAAACGCAAATTGAACGAATCTCTAGATCAAAATAAATATCCTTGAGACAAGTTTAAAATGCAACAGAATTATTGCCAAAAATTAATATAATTTTTGTTATATGTAAGATCACCTATTAAAATCAGCCAAGTGCAGTAATCAAATTGAGAATATAAATAAATACAAAGTCAATCCCCGGTTAGCGAAGGGTAATAATGTTACAAGGCCTATGTCAGAAAGTTGTACGATGTTATCCGACCGACCCTGGCATATTATTCTCGCTGGAATCTGTATGGTTAGGGAATAGAGCCATCCACCTAAAGTCTTCAGTTCTGTACATGACGTCTCATACAGCGGTAGGTTATTTTGACAGAGAAAATTCCCTAACACCTTTTTAGATGACATACAATTTTCTTCCGTGACTAAAAAATATATTCTTTGTGAATCTTCCACCATAATGTAAGAGAAGCCCGAATACACTGCTGCACGTCCTGCAGTATGATTTAAGCTTGGTTGTATGGCAGGCACTGCATCCATTTTTCAAATTGTATATTCCATTCTCTCCACCAGAGGAATGTCTAGAATTATTTTCAGTCGATTTTTCTCGCAGATCATAAGAGTAGATGCTACTCTAGTTAACTCCGTGATGTAGATGTTTAGAGAAGGAATGAGGAAACTTAGCTTTGGCGCATGGACTTGGATGTCTCTAACAACAGACTGCAGTTGTTTTGATGTTAACAACGAAGGTTGGAGTTGCCCTTTCTTTGCGGAGTGGAATAAATCCAATAGTTTATCTGCAGAGCGAGTATAGTGGTCGATTCCGGCTTCAAGGGCTCGCGGGAACTTATGGAAAACTTCGATGTGTTCTGGATCTGGTATACGGCTTGCAAGTTGGTCTACCTTCCACAATCAGCAGGGTGATATGGCTCTTATAATGTGACATCTTTACAGTGTCGATTAATGCTTAATTGTGGATTTCGTCTAATTGTACACGCAAAACATGCGTTCGTTGTACCATGCGCTGTGAGACGTTGGCCTAAGCTCGACTTAGCTCACGCATTTTTAGCTGAATCTGCTCTCCATCCTTATATGTTAACAGTCCGACTATAGGTCCAGCTATGCTGCCGATAAAACCCAACAGAAGAGTGGCTCTGAGAAGCCTGATTCTTCGAGGTACCTTTGCTGGAATGGAATATTCCGTTTTTTCTGAGTAATTCTTCCTTTTCTGTCTCCACCTCCTCTTGTAGTCTCTCAGCGATATATATTTTTCCATACAATTTATAATCTTAGACTGCACGGGCACAGTCCTCTTCGTAGCCCGGGGGACATAGATCCTTTCGAGTTCTCAGCCTTGTCTTATAAAATTCCAGGAAGCCAGACATTTTGGATAGGACAATAAATGTAGCAACTCTCCAGGTACTTGTAGCTCTTTTCATTGTCCCTTGATACTCGTAGTGTTTTCCGCTGCTAGTCCACAATGGGCTGATTTGATTGGTTTGTCCATTCGGTTCCTGCCCACAACAGTCATGGATGTTTAGGGCAAGTACTAATAGGAGGCAGCAGTACGTTTCCAATGCCTCTTAGTTCCAAAACGTTTACCTAAAAGGGACTCGAATTAATTAACTTTCTTTTTGAGGGGACGGGACCTTTAACAATGCGCAACTATGAGCTTATCCTTTTGTTTGGAAAACCTTTCGCCGGTTTCATTCTCTAGGATAACATTGTTATTTTCCGTAATTCCAACGATAATGAACGGGCCGGTAGCCTGTTTATCACATTTATTTTGCCTTACTTCATTATATGCATAAACCTTGCTTTCGATTTTCGCATTTAATGGTTTTGACTTTTCATTATAGTATTTCTTTGAGCGATGCTTTGCCTTTATTAGATTCGTCGCGGCTATCTTTTAGATCTCGGAAAGTTGTACGATTAAATCTCGTAGGTAAGACCCGTACGTTTCTAATTCTGGGCCTAGTGAAAAAGAGGTAGATATTTTGGCTACACGACCGAAAATCAGTTCGTATGGCGTGAAATTAGTCGCCTCGTGCACGGAAGTATTGTAAGCGAACATAGCGAATTAGAGTAATTGGCCCCAATCGTCATAGTCGCTCGCATAAGCCTTTACGTAGTCCGTTAGTACAATATGACTCCTTTCGAGCGATCCATTAGCTTTCGGGCGATAACCTTAGGTGTTTAACTGTTTGACATTAAAAAGCCTCTCCTGTTTTTTCATTAGAATACTAATAAAACTTACGCCTCTATCAGTGAGAATACACCTAGGCGCTCCATACTGTGGAAATAGGGTGAAGTTATCTTGCATAGTAAGTATGTGCCGATTTCCATCAAATGTAGTTGACAGTTTTCCCACTGTATCTAAGGAGGTCACTCGGAGCTTAGCAATAGGGTTTGTTGCTTCACAATCCTCAGAAATAAAGTGAGCGTAATTATCTCTTCTAAACTTTAGGAGCTCTGCCCATTGATTGGCGATCTGAGACTCATCCGTACATGTGGTCATTGACTTTATTTCCACATGTTCCATGGATTAAGGAGAGAATGGAGGGGAGGGGGGGGGGAATCGATATAGGGCATTTGGAAATCTATTTGGGAACGAGAGAAGTTATGGGCTGCCGTTTTGACTTCTGGTATCGTATCGTACTCTTGTAATCGTTGCGGTTGAATTTTTGGCTTTCTTGCAGTTCTGACCTCATTTACTCCTTCCGAGCTGAATCCAGTAGACACCAAAGGCATGGAACTTGCTTTCGGAATGGTAGATACTGCAGGTGTAGGGAATGGGGATCTTTGTGGGGGTGCTTTCCCGAGAATAGGAGAATCCATATGCTTTGGAAGACCACAGAAGACCACATTTGGGCCACAGTTGTCAACGCTGTGACCGCTCGATAATTCCCACGAGCCGCTCGTGCTAATGGCAACAGCAGCACAAGCTCGGTAAGTGTTGCGCTTTTCCCGGCCAGTTTATGGGATTGACAACAATCTCTCGTGTTAATTTTCAATAGCGCGTGGTGTCAACTGGCTCTAACGTTAAGTGAAAATCGCGCTTGTCGCTCGACTCATTCGCCGCAATACCGAATGCTGAAAGTATTAAGGGAAAACATGACATGATCAAATGTAGTTTATCATTTAACCGGAAATTTAGAAAAGAGAAATTTGTGCAACTTTTTAGAAATATACGAGACTTTTCGAATTAAATTTTTATATTTTAGTTGTTCATATTAAAATTCAACTTTTAATGACTTTTTTAGTACACGAACTCATAAAGTGCGCTCAGATCATTTTAATTTTCGCAATACAATCTAAAGAAAATATTTTTGAACAGCACCTTAGAATTTGAATTGGATTTTTTACTAGTGGGAATATAAAATCAAAAGTCGTAAAAGTAAATGAAGGTTAAGTAAGGTAGGGTTTGAACTTAACAAAATTTGTTTGTTTATGGGCGAAAGTAGAATGCCTCGTAATCCTTTACATTTATCAAATGTATTATCAACGCATAGATATTATCATTGTTTTAAGCATAAAAAAATTTAAAAGATTTTTGAGGTTAAGTGTGATGAAAAATTATATACTCTGATGTTATAAACAATTACGATGTGCATATCCAGGTTCATTCATCTCGATCAGCTGATGTTGCTCATAGCACAGTTGGTATATTGCGGTGAATGATTCGAGCGATAAGCGCGGTTGTCACTAAACATTACAGCTATTTGACATCACGCGATATTGAAAATTAACACGAGAGATTGTTGCCAATCCCAAGAACGGTCCGTGCTAAGCACAAAACTTACCAAGCTCGCGCTGCTGTTGCCATTAGCACTAGCGGCTCGTGTGAATTTACGAGCGGGCAGTGAGTTTCTCCGTGTAGGAAGTGACATATCCGAGGTAGTTTTTGTTTTTACAGGATTGAAGTGAGTGGGTTTCCCAGCGGAGGACTTTGTCCCTGGGCCTGTGTTTTCTACGGATTTGGGGGGAATGGGGGTAGGTTTCTTTAGGATGGATATCCTTGTTACCTCCTGAATGCCTCCTTTTCATCGATCGTTTCCCGTTGGGTTCTTGCAGAACTTGTTATAGGCAAAACGTTAGTTTCTCTTTTTCGTTTTGAAATTTTCATAACTCGCTCGATGCGCTCCATTGCGTCGAATTTAGTTTCTAGTTTTTAAACTGGATCCTCTTGAAGTTTTGATTCAGCTAATTCATTAGAGTCAGTTATGTCTGAAAAATCTGTTGAATCCAAGTCTTTGCCTTCAGGCAAAGGGTTACCTGAAAGGGCTTCGACGCTCCTATTTAAGTTTCCGTGTCTGTACTGAAATTTATATGGATACTCCCTGAGTCTGAGTCGCCACCTAAGTAGCCTGGATCTGGGATTGTCAATGCAGGTGATCCAATGAACGGGTTCGAAATCGCATGCTAGGATGAATTCCTTACCGTATAAGTATGAACGATAGTTTTCTGTTGCGTATAGTATGGCGAGGCACTCTTTTACGGCTTTCGGTCACTGTTGTTCAGTTCTCGACATTATTTTCGGAAAATAGAAAATGGGCATGTCAATGCCACCCTTTTCCTGGGAAAGTATTGCACCTACGGCAAACGCTGAAGCGTCTGTCGTAAGCTTGAAAATTTTAGTATAATCCGGGTACTGCAACAAGGGTTCCTTGCACAAGTATTCACGAACCTTGTGGAAACTCTTTTGTTGATCAGGTCCCCAAACCCATACATTGTCCTTTTTTAAAAGGTCGGTTAAAGGTTTCGCCTTTTTTGCGTAGTCTTTTATGAATCTCCTGTAGTAACCTGAAAGTCCTAGGAATTTCCGCACTGGTTTCACAGTTTTAGGGCGCAGAAAATTCCTATTGCTGCTACTTTTGTGGGATTTAGTTTTACACCGTCATGGCTTATAATATGACGCATTTATCCGGCTGAAGTTTTAAGTTTACTTCTCAAAGCCGTTTGAAAAGTCTCCTAGCTCTCTTATCGTGATCTTCAAGGGTTTGCGAATGTATAATTATGTCATCTAAATAAACTAAAATTTCGACATATAGCTTCGACATTCCCTTCAACACGTCGTTTAGGAGGCGCTGAAAGGTGGGAGGAGCATTTTTAATTCCCATTGGCATGCGGAGATATTCATAGTGTCCCCTGTTTAAGGAAAATGCGGTTTTATATCTGTTATCAGGGTGTATTTCTATTTGGTGGAAACCGCTTGCTAAGTCGAAAACGTTTAAATAACGAACATTTCTTTTGACCGGAGGCATCTATATTCTTTGGGATTATCATTAATGCAGAGCGATGCGGTGATTTTGAGTGTCCAATAATCCCGCTTTCTTGTTGTTTTTGTAGTTGATTTTTTTCTTGTTCCATGGATTCATACGCCGATCGATACGGTTTTCGGTTTACTATCTTATCATCAGTTGTGGGTATTCGGTGTTGAATCAGATGGATGCAGGTTAACTTTTCACCATTTAAGGCCATGTGACGAGAGGGTGACGTGACGCTGTGTTCCGGTTGAAATTTGGAGAAAAATATTTTTTTGAAGAAAATACCAGTGGAAGTTTTCTTTCCCAACTTACGTCCACACCAAATGAGATATGGTGTTAAAAATTTTGGCGCGACAAGTAGAAGGCATGCAAGTATGTGTCTCTGGTCTTAAATAATTAGAAGAGTGAAAACAGTTTTTTTAATTACTATTTTTGAGAAATACCGACCGTGCTGTCGCCAAACCCTGCACGCAATTTGCAATGTTGTCAATGGGCTAGTTGTAAAGTTTATATTGATCAAAGTGGGGCAAAACAACAAAAATAGCTCACGAAAATAATGCGCAAATAATGCAAGAACTAATGTTTGCACTTGAAATGCAAATAAACATATTCGGTCTAACATACGTATCAGTCTGGTATCAGCTGTGTCAAAGCAGCACTAGCGCGGCGAGTAGACAACTTCGAACATCTAGGGGTCTGTGGGTAAAACAGATTGCATGATTACCGTCAGAGAAAGTTAAAAGTCAAACTTCTGCTGTAAAATCTAAATGTGTCCGTCGACAATCATTATTTGCATAAATCAACTTTTTTCTTTCTTCAACTCTTTGCAAGGCCACAAACGATCCTTTAATATTTATTAATATTTCCCAACAAAAAATTCCGCGTTATTTAAACTTTTATTTTTCAGTATGGATGGAAAAATATTGATCTTGGGGCTGACTTGATCAGCTGTTATACTCATCACATGGCCTGAAATGAAAAATTTCTGCGTACTCGTCGGCCCATCGGAACAGCATCTCTTGTTCATCCGGTAGCAGATGTGAAACATGTAATGTCCGTTTCACTTTTGCCGCTCGCTCCGAATAAGAGTTTTCAGAAACCTGTTGACAATTTTCTGCCTCAGATTCGGAAAAATTATTTCCAGGAAATTTGCAATCTTAGAAGGGAATAAGTTCTTGGGTTTTAATTCCAAGCTCGACGTCTTGTTCAGTGGTGTTTTTGGTAATTGCATGGCAAACCCCATTTTCACTGGAGACTACGGCTTCATCTAAGTATATACCTTCTGGTGTATCGATTCTAGGTAGATAGCCCTGTTTCAACTCGGGGTTGGTCAGGCTTATAGGAACAGGTTGCCTCATCCTTGTTTTGATTCTCATGACCCGATAGCATTGCTTTATTTCCGTTCTCAGTTTCCTCTTGCCTCTTGGGATTCCTTGTCGATAAACGGTATTGGCGTTACCTGATTTGAAACAGTCACGAGGGCGTTATGTCTAAAAGAGATTGGAGCCTGCTCTTGTCTAAGGTAGGGCCTAACTACGATTCCGTCGGGAGAAATCGGAAAACTGTCCTCAACGACATGAAATTCTATAAGTATATTCAGAATATTTAGACTGATTGTCCAAGTCAATTAGTCTAAAAGTCACTAATTGTCGGTCACGAGCTTCATCCTGATAGCACTTTCTAATATATTTTGATGCGGGACGATATTACTGACCGATTCCGTTTGCCTTATCGTCAAATTGACATTTTCCTCGAATTAGCACTGGTATTTTTTGGAGGGTGCAAAACTTTTTTTAAATGTATTGTTTGTAAAAAATTTTTTATTTATTTTATTTTTCCAAGCTGCCGAGCTTTCAATAGAATATAGAAAAAAATAAATGCTGGTTTAAATTGTATGGGATGTCGTCGCTCCTATAGCCCCCATCCGGGATTGTTGTTTTACTTGCACTCGTTATTAAAAGAAAAAGGACTCTGCTAATAATTGCTCACGATGTCAGGAAGAAAGAAATGAAATCAAATAATATTTCACTTATCTTAATTTTAATAACAAATCATTTAGTGACCATGAATATAATTTTCTTTTTTACAAGATATAGTTATAAAAATTTTTTAAATAAAAATGAACCTGTCATGATATGAATAATGTAAATTAGTGGGAACGATACAGAGGTGTTCTTTCCCCATCAGGAGCTTTTGTTTTATTCACTGCCGCTGTTGCAGGCCAGAAGAAAGAAAGAGAGAGAGAGCGAGAGATAAGAAGATAGCTGTCCTGAGTAACCGGCACTCTCCGTCCGCTTGCACTCAGATATCGCTTAACTAGTTTAGTCAAAATTGGTCTGGCAACTACAAAGCGTACCAGAGCGGTTTTAACAAACTACAGTTTTTAATCCTTTGGCACTTGGCACTCTCCCTCCACTTAGCACCTTTTCAGATTAAAAGAATTAAAAAATTTAAAAACCACTTCCAATCACTCAACGACTTAGTTTATCAGCCACAATGCGTACCATACAAATTCCCGAGTGAAGGAAATTGATTTTTTTTTTCGTCGGAAGGGTAATTCTATCTCCTTGATTTTTATTTTTACGGCCGTCGCGGAGGACTAAATAAATTCACTAATAGGTCCGCGTTCCGACCTTCAGGCGGACAGGGGTTTGCTAAAATGTAGTGTCCGAATTACTTCGCGTCGTCCGACAAATTGCAATTTTTTGATTATCTGTTATGTGTCTTATTGATGAACTACAGATAACTTTCGGTGGGGGATGATGCAGAGTAAGGATTTCGAACCTGAAAGAATTTCAACGTTTAATATTCGATCATTGACATGCTTGCATGGCGACCAATTTTATTGCTGACAACCCAGTACGTTAACCTCTGACCATTTCTTCGATGGTATTGCGAAAGAAATTGGCCTTCTCATTACATTTGAGCCTTTCGTCAGATCCACGCACGTGGGTTTGTTGAGATGTTTCACGAGCTGAGATAGAGACTTGTGTTTATAGGATTCATAAGTAGGGAGAGACGAAAGGGGAGCAAGAGGAATTTCGTATTCTGCCTTCCATGGTACATCGCCTGACTCATCATAGCATTCCCGTGATTATATGCTTTAACTGAACGGAGAATGCCTGATGCCAAAACTGACGAGTCCTAATAGTGCGGAACGCACGTGCCATCCGGATACTGACCTCTTGTTCATATCTTTCTCTTTCTCTCCACGCCATTGTTTTAGCAATAACTTTCGTTCTGTATACCTTTATATTCATAATTCTATCGCTTGTTGTTTTCGAGCCGCATGTATGTGTTTTTCGCGGGAAGGTGAAAATGCTGCGTTGACAGGTTGATGCCCGTTGTGTCGAAAACATTACTGAAGTCGTTCAATGCAGAATTTTTTTCTTTAATTTTTTTCTGACCTCATATTTTCGTAACCATTTATAATCAGAAAATTCATAAATTAAAAAAATGTTAATAATTTAAAGAAAAATTTAAAAAGGGAGCCGAGTTTGTGATGGCCAATTACTGTAAATAACACTGCCCACACGGTATGTGACGAATACAAGAGGACTAGTATATGACCATCGCGTCACTCCTAAAAGGACTTAAATCTCTGAGACTATCTCTAAAGACGAAATAATTCAAATCGAGCCTGCAAATAGCATGAAATGGGCTAGGCTTTTTCGTCAGAGACTGTCTATCTATATTTATATATAGTAAAAAGTTTGTCATAAGGACAACCGCAGGATTTCGCCGGGAGCGGGTGCTAACCTGGAAAATTGCACCCGCAATTTCAGCATGGTTTCGCAGACGTTGCTGCGAAAAGTGCGATAGCACCGGGTGTTTCTCGCACCACAGAGCATGCAGCCGTGCCATGTAACACCGTTCAGGGGCCACACTTGCATCGTAGCACTTTAGCAAGTCGTAATTCAGTCGCTCCGTCCACCCCAAGGTTGCGAGATTCCGGTGATCCATCGCATTGAATCCATTTTCATTGGCCATTGTTGGGAGCCCTGCGCGTTCTGTTGTTTTGAACCGCACTTACTACAACTATGTTTGGTGTTGTCATTATTGTTCCCACGAGAAGCTAGGGACAGGGGTTCGTCCATCCTTGTAGAGCCCCGCATGCAAGGATAAGGCTGCGTACTCTGAGAGGTCGCCCGGTATCCCAGAGTTGCCGTTCTAGGCATCTCACCCAGGTGCCATTCAGCTTTTGGCACGGTTTTCACACCTCCTCTTGGGGGTTAATTCCTTCAGGACCACCCCTGGACAATTTCCGCGACTGCCTATTTATTTTTGTAACCATATTCAGCAGAAACCCTTGGTACAGGGACCCTCTATCCGCAACCCGAGGACGCGTTCGGTGGCTTTGTCATAGGCCCTTCGTTTTGATTCTAGAGAAATCAAAACCGAACTGAATATATATATATATATATATTATATATAATTATTCATAAGTAACCTTGATTTGAATTTCGACCTTCAAGCCTTCCTCTTGTAAGGAAGGAATTTAAAAACGTGATTATACATTATAATGATACTAAAATCTTGTCCACTGTTTAAAAAATAATATCAGATAAAATTGTTATAGATTATAGTTGATACGAATTTCATTTAAATACTATAAAAATTAATTAAAATTTGAGGTACATATATATTTTATATTACATGAAATTCCTCATTCCATAATTATTAATCAAGAGGCTGCAAATGTAGAATAAAATTTTAAAAAAGATGGTATTAAATGAATAGAATAAATACAAAGCTGGGGTAATAACTGATAATACTAATATTGGGCTACCCTCTACTAGTGGGCCTCACCCTCCAATTTTGGCTTAAGAATACTAAATAAAAAAAGAAATATCATGAACCTGTAAAGCCTGTAAAAAACATTTTGTATATTCTGAGATAAATAACATCTAAGCAGTTATTATTGTTACTTATAATGCAATCATATAACAAATTTTAATTAGAAATGAAAATTAACGACATGTTTCTTTTTATTGTCGGACTGTATGTGTATAGGTCGCGTAATATTAACTACCGGAATGACACAGTATTGTCCGCGTTCCTTTCTGGATCCACAATGTGCATTCTACATGCATTGGTTTAGATTTTTACAATTAAACTTATATATTGTTTTCACAGAATAAGAATATGGATTAATTATAAAGGGTAAGAATTTTGAATTAGAAGATAAGAAATTAAAAATCATTACTGTATATAACAATAAAGGATTGTCGAATATCATAAGCAAAATGTTTGAATTGGTTGAAAGTACAATGGGAAACGGAGAGGGTCTAGTGATTTTAGGGGGTTTGAGTGCGAGAGCTGGCTGTACTAGTCCCAACATATATATTTTATTTCCCATCCGCAGAAATTAGACACCACGAAATTTTGAAATTCTACTTTGAAAATTGAAAAATTAAATTAGTGTTAAATTCTTCAAACTCCAAATGACTTGAAAATATACCTATCTTTTTACCTTTCAGTTTCATATATTCTTTTCTTATAATTGACAAAATTAATGTTTCATTAGAACAAAATTACATACTAATTGTAAAGTTAAATCTTTGAAAAACTCAAAACATAGTCGTGTTTCATATCAATTCAATTAGTAATGGACAGATAAGTATAATATAAAATCATATTTCAACTTGAACTATTCATTACAGAATGCTATTTGGCATTAGCGCGTCACAGTGGCAAAATAACGCTCCCGCGATCGTTCATCTCTGCTAGCGCACATCTGTCGTATTCCTCGGAAAAACCGAGACGAGAAACGAAGAAGGACACCGTTAGACGAAGAAGAATGAGATGAGGCAAAACAAGACGAGAAATACCGCGACAAGCAGGTATGTCTCATCCCGTCTCATCTCGTGCCTCGGGATTTCTCGCCCGGCGACAACACTAGTTACAGGGCAAGACGAAATAAAACCGAAATAAAACCATACAATTCGAATATTGCCTATGACTTTTTAAATAATTTCCAATTGATTAAACGAATTCAAATTATTTAAATAATTATTTATTCCCCAAAAATGTAAAAATAATCGTATTTACTGTTTAAAATGTAATTGCTTGTCATTGTTTGAAGTAATACATTTTTCTAAAAATATTATGTAATTATTTAAACAATTATTTACTTGATGAAGCTAGTTTTGCAATAATATAAAACCTTCCAAAAACCTCCCTTTTTCGCCTGCGTCATATTTTAAATCACATAGTTCGTGAGAGTGTTTTCCCTGATTCTTTGAAAGATTTCTTGATCTTTCTACTTCCAAAAAATATTTAAAATAAATGTAGAACAATTGTGCTACCTACGTGTTTTTTAAAAATAACAGAGAAACTTATTTTGAATAGTTTGTTTATTGGTTGGAATGATAAAATATCTTTCCTCCATCTCAGTATAATTTTAGGATAACCGTTCCTGTGCTGATAATCTTGAGACCCTCTCTTCAGAATTGTATTGATCTCAAGCAAAAAATGAATTTAATTTGTAAGTTTATCTTCAACTTAACTCATAAATAAAAGTTTTTCTTTAGAGTTTATAGCAAAAATAAAAGATCATTCACAGTCAAAAGTGTCTCCCATAGGGCTGCATTCTCAGTCTTCTTTCGTATACTATTTACTGTATAATTATAGGATTTTCCGATTATGTAGCCCCTTATTTTACATTATGTGAATTGGAGGAATGCGTTTCTGTTACCCAACAAAGTTTAAACAATATAAATTACTTTTGACGCAAAGATACATCGAAACTAGTTATTTTTACGATTTCAATAAAAAAATTTACCACATAACGTCTATATCTGTATTGACTGTCAAATTACACATCAATCGGAGTTAGCTACATTTTTAGAGGTTATTTTCCATTGTTCCTTATCTTGGGAACTACACCTCCTAAAGTTTATTAATAGAAGCAATCAGATGCTTAGTATTTTGAGGTGCTTATGTCATACTTCGTGGGATGCTCATACTCAGATACTTTAAATGTTATTTCTTTCTTTAGGAAGGATCTCTTTCGACTGTGGCAGTCTTGTCCTATCCACTTATTGTGGGGATACCTTTTTTTATTAAACTAAACATACTACATAATAGTTTTTATGCATTTCCTTCGGATACCGTATATCCTCACCTGTCATTGTTATGCAAAGTGAATTAAAGGAACTTTCCATAATCTCTAGATTTAAACTCTTATTAGATAAATTTTGAATCAACAGTTTTCTTACAGTGAACTAACTAGTCTATTCTATCCTTGACAATTTTCACTATATCGCTAACTATGGACTAACTTAATTCAAACGTTACATTTCAGAAGTCTCTATCCATTAAAGTTTTTCCAAGCAATGACTGATTTAAAAAAGGTTTAGTTATACAGCATAGTAATTCTCCTAAAATAATATTCAATGCATTTATTAAGAACAAACTTTCGGAGTTTACCCGATTTTACAGGGAGGGTTAAAAATGCTCAGAATCCTTTGTTGAGGTCTCTATATGTTACCTGCAACTAAATATTAAAATTAAAATAAAAAAATCGGTACATGCTTCTACATATAAAGCCGAAGAGTTCGCGATTAGTTAGCTACGGGAAATAATCTGAATATTGCTTTAGTGTAGATCCCTGATCATAAGGGTATTTCAGGTAGTAAAAATGCGGACTATTTGGAAAAAATTTCTATTGCAGAAGAAGCCTTTCATGATGTAAAGCTGATACACACTGATATGTGGTCAGCACGCCTTCCCCTGCGTCTGAACTCTACTGTGGAGGTTTGTAGTTAAGCTTTGGACTCCGCAGGAATTAGTCCATATTATTTTCATAACTTTTTGATTCAAAATTCAATAAACCTTGGTTTCATAATTCTAAATTAGATAAGAATTCAGTAGTTATTATTTCAAGGCTACGTGTCAATCAACGCAAAGAGAATTGAGAAATGGTGGTGGAAGCATACAATGTGTTTCGGTCAGGAATTTATTCTAGCTGGGGAAGTATGGTTTAAGCGTAAAAAATTCAAAATTTGAATTCGGGCAATTGTGAAATTTGGGGAATAAAGGGGCGGGGTAGGATAGGGGGATTAAGGAGGAATGAGGGGAAGACAACTAGATGAAATGAGGGGTAATGAAGGGAGAAAGTAGATGGAATGTAGGGAAGTATGGGAGGGGGAGGTTTGAGCTATTAAATTAACGTCTTATTAAGCTACGAAACCCTTTTTTTGTAGGCGCGTGGCGCCTACTGTGAATAATTTTTTTAATATCACCTCTGCCGCGGCGCCAATTTTTCTTAATGTCTTTGCGACCTCTAAACGTTTTCTAATTAAATTTTATATTTATGCAGATTATTTTCACGATAAAAAAAAGATTTACGCCATTGCACGAATGGATTCTATAAATCTTTTTTGTTCTCTAATAAAATTGATCACTTTAATGTAATAATTTAAAATGTGAAGACCAGTAAAAAATGCTAAACGACTTCTAACATATTGACACCTTTATCGCATATTGTTCCAGATCGCGTTTGGTCGTGCTTTTTTATATACAGACCTTGGAGGGATACTGTACGTAAACACGACAGAGAGTTGTTATTTAAGCAAACGCGACGTGGAACTCTATGGAACGAAGTCATTGGTAGGCTTCTAGACTAATTTTATTTTGTATTCACTAAATAAAATATGTACTTTTTCTTGAGATGGCTAATGGCCTGACCGCTTATTTTAATATTCGTCCTCAAATATAAATGGGTCCCATTATTTCTTCTGTTCCTTTTGTGATGCGAGGAAATTTATTTTGAAAATTTTTTTGTAATATTTTAATTTGAAAATTTTCTATTTTCATTACATATAATATTGTCATTCTCTTACAAATACTTTAAAATTTCAGGAATTATCGGAAATACAAGTTTTCAAAACCGTGATTTTCCACTGCATATTCATCATAGCTCTACCAGTAATATGCTTTTTTACGAGTAAGACGTTTTTATTCGATGGTATGTTCAGTTTAAATTAATTAAATATTAATGTGTTTAAATGACAAGTCACGAATTCCCTGAAGCTTTACATAGCAACTATTCAGTGACATGTAGTAACTTTGTGCTTCTTCTCTCACCATATATCCTGGCGTCTCTCAGTCTATCCCCAGTGTCTACCTTACATACATTTCTTGTAAACTTTAAATAACTTTCGTTTCTTTCCATCCCCATATATCTGCTCTATAACCTAATACCGGCCATAGCAGCGTATCAAATAACCACATTCTCCTTCTCCAATTTTTTAAAACCTTTTTTTTCCTATTCCCCATTTCTGTTTCATTACCCCTTCTGCTTTTTTTTATCCTTTCTCTTATATGAGCTCTATGATTTCCATTCTTTTGTAAGATATATCCCAAATATTTAAACTTTTTTACTTCTAACTTTATTCCCTTCCACCTCCCTGTCTATTCTTTATTTCTTTCCTCTCATTTACTAAACCTCATTATCTTTGTCTTTACTACATTTAAATTTAACTTTTTCTCCTCTAAGTTAATCCTGCAATTAAGCTCTTCATCCCTTCTTTATGATCTGCAATAAAAACTATGTTGTCTACGTATGTCACTATATATATATTTTCTTCCCCCATCCTGACTCCTTCCCAACGTTTTCTTCTAATTTCTTATTCCAAGTCTGATATTAATATATTAAATAAGAGTGAGCTTTCAGGATATCCTTGTCTAACTCCTCTCACTAAACAGAAACAATTTTATACTTGCTCTCCTACTTTTATTCTGTTTTTTGTCTCTCTGAAAACTTCCGATACTCTCCTTATTAATCCCTCTCTTGCCCCCCTTTTCACCATTTTCACCATTTCGCTTTTAATCCTCTTATTTACTAGATAGTTCAGAACATATATGTTGCCCATCGCCCTTTTTCCTTTTCTAAACCCTGTCTGATTCGGTGCATCTATTTTTTTTCCATGTCCATTTTTTTAGAGGCTTCTCTCCACATTTTCATTATTTATTTGGAATCTCATCTATACAAGGTGTCTGTTCATCTTTCATTATTTCTAATACCTTGACTACTTCATCCCATGTTATGTCCTCTTCCTCATCTTTCTCTCTACCATATTTGCCTCCTTTTCTAATTGTTCTCTCTACTCCTTGCAAAAAAAAATTTCCACTTAACCATTTCAATATCTTGGTCTACTCCTTTTCGTCTTTTTCTCCCACTCTATTTACTACCTTCCAAACCAATTCTTCCGTCGTAGCCATCTCCGCCTCCTACTCGAACCTTTTATTCTCTTCTTTCTTTTGATCACACAACTCAGTATACTCCTTCTTTTTTCTTCTATATTTCTCATGAAAAATAGAAATTTTAACAAAAAACTACAAAAAGTATTTTAGATTTTATATCAGAATAATCAATTTTGTTAACCCGTTAAACGTAGGGGTTTTTGTCGGAATTGAAAGCCTTAATTTTCAGCATGAACTCATACATTATTTTAGGTGCGAATGTAGGAGGTTTTGATAGAAATATACAAATTGTTCTATGCAAAACCATTTATTTAGTAACAGAAAATTATTTTTTGATCTAATTATGTACTCAGAGGACTATGATTTTTCTTATTCGAAAAATATACAGTGAAATCATAAGGTAAATGCACCTGTTATAATTCGTGCTCCTATTATCGTTCTAACTTGATTGAAATGGAATAAATAGTGGATTTTTATACTTTGACTTATAAGAAGTTATAAGTGCATTCACCTCACTCTCGCTAGTACAGGAAAAAAAAAGATAGGAAAGTTATCTCAAGTGTGATCTGTCAAAATATATACTT
>NC_046660.1:141712359-141715857 GCF_010883055.1 Belonocnema kinseyi
TTGACTGCACCCTATAGCTGACTGAAGGTTACAAGTGACTCGAAACTATGGGTAAAGGCTTATATCCTAGAGTACAATTTTTTAGATGGGGGTAAGGACTGGTACTCTTGCTTGGTTCGCAAATGGCATCGATTTGAAATTTCGGCCTGGGTCAAATCGACCCCTTCCCTACGGTTAAGGGGTTAAATAAATAAGGAAATTGCTAAAAATATTGTTGTATATCCTTTTGAGAAGAAGAATAACTCGGACATTCGTAATATATCAGGCACCTCTAAGTGCTTCGAGAAGTATTCTTGATGGCTCGTTTAACTTCTAAACAACTTTTTATTTATTTATTAAAATAATAAATGTTTAGACAGCTTTTATTTGAATGTGTTTGGGATTAAAAGAAACACATCTTATTCTATTTTGAGACACAGTCTTATATTTCATTTAAATATTTTTATAAATATTTTGTGTTCAGAAATACGAACTTGAAAATAAAAGCTGCTTACATCCAGCTAATTTATTTCGAATAGAAATGAGTGTATTATAAGTAATATCGCTAAAATAAGAGCGAAGTACGACTAGCTCCGGTAAATAAAACTTGTGAAACCTGAAAATGATCGTTTGAGAAACAATCGTGCAACTTTGTTGAAGGAATTTGATCTCTAGGAGAATAAAGCAGGAGGTGAATAAAGCTTTTTGTGTTATTTAAATCTTGGAGATTTGAATCCTCTATACAACCAGTTGTAAAAATAAATTATAAATTTTAAATTCAAAGGATGGTATACCTTTTTATCGCAAATAATCATTTTAAATACTTCTTAATGCTTTTATGAGTTTTACAATTATTTGTGTTTGAAAGTAATTTATTTGCAGATTTAATCATTTTAAATAAGCAAGCTAAGGGTAGTCAATCTAGTTTGCAACGTGGTGCATGCGCAGTGCGATCCCAAAGATTTGGAAGCCCTGAGTCTTCATCCAGTGTCTACTACACTCATATTAATGCAAATTTGTAACTGTGTGCGGCTCTGCAAATTCTCACAGACAGTCGACGAGTGTTTTTCTGACTCCTATTTGAATTCTTCATTTATGGGTCACGGACCCATTCAATTCTAGTCTGCGAAAATATGAAGAGTTTTTTCCATAATCATTCCATTACTGTATACGAGTTTTTTTTTAAAACTGTCTGATAAAACTTCCCGAAAACATTCGATAACACGAACCATGAGCTACTTATCAAGCTCCTTGAGTGTCTGGAGGTGCACCCCACCATAGTAAAATGTATGAAAGAGCTTAGACTCTTAAAGCGGACAAGACTGATCATAACATCTGACAAAAGACAAGTGATTACTAGCTATGACCTATATAAGAGTGAGGCATTGCAAGAAGACCCTTTAAGTCCGATACTTTTCTGCATCTTGCTTTTGAATGCATATATTGTGCTCCGAGTCAACCACCTTTTATCCATTGACGACCTTAAATTCTTTGCCTCTTCAAAAGAGAAATTTAAAATCCTGCTGACGGCGGTTAATAGGTAAATGGAAGTCTAGAAACTACATCATCGCCCGACGATCAGGGTGTGCAGCTAATAGGTGGAAATACCATTTAACATCTTGGTAACAGAGAAACATATGCATATTTTGGAATGCCGCAAGCGATATTCCAATATACTGGACGTTCGTATACTGCTGTACACGTTTAGAGCCGTAAAATGCAACGTCGATTAGTTAAAGCAACTTGACCGACGCTTAAGCAAGATGATGACAATCTATCGAAGTAATTATCCTAGATATTCTATATCTCGTATATACCTCCCTTGAGATAATGGAGGTAGAAATTTGGTAGAATTGGAGTGTCTTCATCGAAGAATGGTTCTGGCTACAGTCTGCTCAGTTCTAAATAGCACAGATTTTCTTATGGTAGTTGTGCATCAACATTAAGTTGTCAATGCTGCGGCGTTTCTATACCGTGGCGCAGATAATCCTGCAGAGGAGCTTGGTCTCCTATTTGATTCCAGCGACACTATACATGTCCTAGCATCACTAACACCTTTGGTGTTCAAAAGTTGTGTACATGAAGAAGAGCACTCGCCTCTAAGAAGCGAAAATGCTAATAAGTCCCTTCGTGGTATATTCTACGGCATTATACGTAGAATATAGCTATCGATGCGTTTATCCAATATATTTCTTAAATCTGCTGAATTGAAATCGGAAACTTAGGGATTTCTTTTTGCCTATCAAGACGGCTTTATATGCACCTTAGTTTACCTCGAGCGCATAATAAATGTCCCTGTAGACGACAGCAAATGCCGAGCGAGCAAGCAATTGTCATCTTCGGAACTTCTATGGTGCTGATGTAATGCTCTTCTTGCTGAACGCACAGGAGAACTTGAATCCGTTGAGGAGAATGTTTAGCGTAAGATCTACTGGAATTTTATATTCCTTTCAAATCAACATATCAGTGTTACAAATCCTGATATGGTTCTCAAAAATCTGAAGGCGAAGATAACTCATGTGAGTTAATGCACGATGCCAGCCGATGATAATATAACGGCAAAAGAAAAAGAAAAGGGCGAAATACCAAGCACTTCGTTTCGAGCTGAGCAGGCTGCACCAAGGCTACAAAATCCATCTTGTAGTTTTCATAATCTGCTCCCTTGGAGGTATGAAAGCTTCATTCCTTAGTCAACTCAACAAAATCCCGGCTTGCTAGCATCAGGATGACCGCGAGTCGGATGCAAAAATCGGTTCTTGTGGCATCTCTTCTGTTCCTACAAGACCATTCCTCATAACATTCTACAAAGATTGTTAGCTTAAATACTGTCAGGGTGTTTGGGAAAAAACTAACAGAAGCAATTTGTACATTGTGTGGCACCGTGGTTCAATAGCTCCAGGTCCGGAAATGGTGCAAAAGTTCTGGTACAAGTACTTGACAAGTATGCATCGTGCATCGGTAAGGTGTTTCCAGAAGATTATCAAACACCCAGATCTGATGTCAGGCTTTATGCTCAAAGGTACTACGTACTCGTATATGTCTTACAGCCATCATTGAATATACTAGGCAGTCTGATAAGTACCTGAAAATTCTAAGAGATGGCATTAGTATTCACTAATGTGAACCATTTTCGTCGAGCTTGATCCCTTAAATTACGCCTGTCAAAACTTCAGCCATTTATGTTTACGCATTTACAAGTTACAGCACTGAGAAGCGACTAACCTCCGAGTTTTTTTTTAATATGGAAAAATCTGAGTTTCGAGTTTTGATGAAACGCTACTATCTTCGCAAGAAAACGATATCCGAGACCAAGGCCAAGCTGGATAAGTATTACCCGGACTCTGCAGCGTCGATTGGAACGATTCGTAAGTGGTTTACCGAGTTTCGTTGTGGCCGTACGAGCACAGCTGATGCTGCACGATCTGGGCGCCCAAAAGAGGTCACTACACCAGAAAATGTCGAAAAAATCCATGATATGATGTTGAATGATCCCAAAGTGAAATTAAGAGAGGTAGCTAA
>NC_046660.1:141715957-141726564 GCF_010883055.1 Belonocnema kinseyi
AAACCTGGATCCACTACTACACTCCTGAGTCAACGCAACAGGCAAAACAGTGGGTTCCACCGGGCCAAAGTGATCCGAAGCGTCCAAAAACGCAACAATGGGATGGAAAGGTTATGGCCTCCATATTTTGGGATGCACATGGCATAATATTCGTGGACTATCTTGAAAAGGGTAAAACCATAACCGGAGCATACTATTAATCATTATTGGACCGATTGAAAATTGAAATCGACGAAAAACGAACGCATTTGAAGAAGCAAAAACCGCTTTATCATCACGACAATGCGCCTGTTCATTCATGCTTTGTTGCACAAGCAAAATTGCATGAAATCGGCTTCGAATTGGTTTCTCAGCCACCGTATTCACCAGACCTGGCCCCCAGCGACTATTACTTGTTCCCTAACCTGAAGAGATGGCTCACCGGTAAGCGTTTTTTTTTCAAATGAGGAGCTCATAGCTGAAACTGAGGCGTATTTTGGAGACCTTCCGATCGCGTACTTTTCGGACGGTATCAAAAAGTTAGAAAATCGTTTGAATCGCTGTATCGACCTAAAAGGAGAGTATGTTGAAAAATAACACCGACTTTGGCCAAAAAAACGTCTCTGTGGTTCACTTTTCAGGGACTTATTAGACTGCCTAGTAATGTATATTCTCACTGCTACGAGAATGACATAATAACAGAAGAACAAAAAGGTTGTTCTAAAAACTGGCGAGGCAGTAAATACCTAGTCTCTATAGACGCTGCTGCCTTGACTCAATCTCGTAAGCATCACAGGAACCTACACATGGCATATATTGACTACAAGCATGAGTTTCCTTCGTGTCTCATGACTATATGCTAAAATTCTTAAAACTATACAATATTTTGCCACGGATCATCGATTTTCTAAGTCGTGCGATGATTCTGTGGGGTACAAGAATCAAGAATTTTGATCATGGGCAACCAAGGATAACTAAATTAATATAAATTACGACGGGTATCTTTGAAGGCGACACCTTCAGTGCACTGTGCTTTTGCTTAGCGTTAAACCCATTGAGTAAAAAACTAAATAGCATTTCTCATTCTTGGCGAATACATGATAATAAGGATGGCCATCAAGTGATCCATCTTCTGAACATGGATGACCTGAAGCTATGCGCTAGTTCAGACCAGAAATTGCAGCATGTGATCGATGTAACCAGGCAGTTTTTCTATGATATTCACTTAGAGTTCGAACTAAACGAATGCAGAAAAGTTAATTTAACAAAAACAGAGCATTTAACACCGAACGTACCACAGTAATTCGGCGATTGAAGGTGTAGTTCTACCCCGACATAGAGGGAGTAGGAGCGTTGTAGATGTCAGAAAACTGTATAAGTTACAAGTTATACAGTTGCGATACTAATTTAACAAACAAGCGAGATATTGCGGTTTATAACACCGTCTGTAAAACGGATCTCGATTACATGCCCTTGAATTTATCTTCAGAGGAGGCCTTGAATATTGGAGCAGAAACCATAGAGGAATTAGAAATGCAATAAAGACAAAAATCGATCCACGGTGAGCACCCCAAATCGTTAGATCAGTATGAAGTGTATAGTGAGGCATATAATATTTGACTGAAAAAGGGCGACCTGTTTCCAGAGACAGAAGGATTTGACATTGCGATTCAGGACAGGGTTGTGAGCTCCAGAAATTAGCGCAAACGCGTATTACACCAAGACGTTGGAGATCGGTCCCGATTATGTGGAGATTACAATGAATCCTTATAGCACTCTTATTAGAATGGATGCTTTTCTATAGATACATGCCAATACCCGTTTTAGAAAACGAATATTACATCTTATATTAGGAAGTTATTATCCTGATGGATCATTACATCCGAGCTAATCTACCCGACAACGTGATGCGAAAAAAAATTTCGAAGCATTTTCGAATTGTAAGATAACAGCTCGCGTGTAAGGATAACAGCGATAAAAGACGAACTCCAAACTGCACCATGATCCTACTTTAGTAACTACAACATCATGACATAGAATTGGAAACATCCCCAGAACGAATTTGAAAAAAAAATGTGAATGTACATTTAATACGTTTTTGAATTGTATGTTGTCGCGATGTTCTAATGCATCATTGAAGCAATAATGTCTTTCGCACTAAGCGCATTTCAAAAAGCAGAAATGTGTATAGTTATGAAGCAGATTTCTGTACAAATTTGTGGTTCTTGAAATGCGCATATTGCGAAAGTGATTATTACTTGAGTCTTGCATTAGAACATCGAGACAACATGAAATAATAATGAAAGAAATACTGAAACTTACCATTTAATCTAAAACGTCACATCAAAATTACTCAAAATGCATCTACTTCATTTGGAAAAATGGACATCACAGTCGTGATCGTCTGTGAGAGTACTACATAAGGACATAAATGGCTATGTCGAAAGCCTACAATCCATAGCGATGTACAGGTACAAAATTATGCGCATGATCTAGTTTGGAGTTCGTCTTTTATCGCTGTTATCCTTACGTGGCGGCCGTGAGCGTTGAAGGTGACAGCAGTCACTTTTATGAATATGACTGGTGTTTAATACAACCGACTTCTGAGCTGCTGCCAGTACCCTACTGACTTCTACATGTTCAACATGTTCAGTGCATCTTGCGTGGACATTGTCCATAGTCTAAATCACAATAGGATGCCTTAGCTCGCTATATGTGCTGATTTTGGTTTTATAGTTAGCCTGTAAATTCCGGCTAAGTGGACAAGCAATGTCGAGTATGTAGACTCTTCCACCCTGTTTCTCACACTTCACGATGCAGGTCAATTGGCTTGGATGTAATGAATATCTTTAAGAGTCCTATTTTCAGGGGAAGTCGTTTAAACGTAATGCTCGCTACATTATTATGCTTGTACCTATATTCTGTCTGCGCCCTTACGCGACAATCATTAATAATATGTTTGATAGTTTCTTTGGCATCTCCACCTAATCAGTACGAATTAGACACGTATTGATATAATATGTGTTTGCGGTGATTTCTGGCGTTGGCAGCCCTGTCTTGAATCGCAATGACAAATCCTTCCGTTTTTTGGAAAAAGACAGCCTTTTTGAGCCAAATATTAAATGCCTTACTATTCACTTAATGCTCATCTAACGTTTTGGGGTGCCAACCGTAGATGGCTTTTTGTCTCTATTGCGTTTATAATTCCGCTATGGTTTCGACTCTGATATTCAAGGCCACTTCTGAGGACAAATTCAATAGCGTGTAGTCGCGATCTTTTTTATAGATCGTATTGTAAAGCGCAACATTTCGCTTGATGTTGAAACAGTCTTGCAACTGTATGCCTTGTAAGATACACAGTTCTTGGAATCTACAATGCCTCTACCTCATAGATGTTGTCGCAGAACTAGCCTTTCAATTACCGAATTACTGTGTTGTATTCAGTGCTTCGTCCTTCCTAAGTGGATGATGGTTCTGTTTAACCCTTCAAAGTCGGCGTTTGACCATTTGATGAGCAGAAAGGAGATTCGAGAATACCCAAATTTTATATGACTCGTTCTCTATTTCGGCATTCTCTGCTTCTCCTCTGTTTAAATGTATTGTTTTTCATTTATCTAGTCCAACCTCCATGTGGATATAATTGGAAAACTGTTTTGTGACATTGATTACTTTCAGCAGATTCTGGTCCAAACTAGCATATAGCTTGAAGGATTCGTCTTGAAAGATACCTGTCGTAATGTGTACTGATTTAGTTATTCTTGGTTGTCCATGATCACCATACTTAATTCTTGTACTCCAAACCCTCAACGCACGACTTAGAAACTCAATGATGCGTGGGCAGATTTTCTACAGCTTTAAGACTTCAAGCAAATAGTCAAGAGGCGCGGAAGGAAACGCATGCTTGTAGTCGATATGTGCCATGTGTAGGTTCCTTTGATGCATACGAGCTTGGTTTATGGCAACAACGTCTATATAGACTGGATATTTACTGCCTAGCCAGTTTTTACAACATCTTTTTGTTCTTCTGTAAGGGTGTCATTCTCGCCGCAATGAGAATATACCTTGTCTGCAATGATAGTTGTAAGACATTTAGAAATTGTTGGAAGACAGGCTATCAGTTGAAATTCAAATGGGCTATGAACGTCTGGTTTTTTAGGTAGCATATACGTAGCATCCTGGAGCATAAGGCTTGGCATCAGATCTGAGTGTTGAATGATTTTCTGAAAACATCTTGCTAACATGTGATGCATGCTCGTCAGATACTTGTACCAGAAGTTGTGAACCATGTCCGGACCTGGAGCTTTCCAGTTACTTGACCTTTTCAAGATCGCTGAAACATCTAAAGCTGTGATGTTTGTCAGCTGCATTTCAGAGCTGTTAATTGCGCTTGCTTTTTCCAGTTTGAACCACGCAGTGTCCAAATTGCATCTATTAATTTTTCCCCAAACACCCGACCAGTAGTTGTTCATGTCTTCAAACAGAGGGCCTTAGTTGTCTTGCTGGTTATTTTGCTTTACGCTCAGTTCACGATAGAGCCTTCTTTCATCTGTCTGAAAGTTTCGATTTTGTTGCCTTCATGCACTACTTTTCTAGTACTGTCGCAGTTTGGCAGTAAGAACATCATTCTCTGCCGTTGGGAGTCCATATTCTCATCCAATATTGCTAAAAATTAATTTCTCGATGTGCCGAGTGTGGATGATTTTAGTAACATGGTTTATCAGCTGGGACCAGCTTCCTGGGACAAAAACTGCATTTGCAGGCTTAGTTCTGCGGTTCACCGTTCTGACGGTTGCCACAGCTACACGGTATACAAGAGTTTGCACCTCTAACGCAGTTTGTGTTACATTCAAACACGCAGGTGAAACCTTGCTGTTAAGGTGTTCTATTAGTGCACGCAGATAATTTGTGATATTCATTTTGGGCAGAGAATGCCTTAGTGTTGGTTCTACATATCTGAACTTTAGTAAACCATGACCAAAATTTCTTTCAAGGTGCTCTAGTTTTTCTGGAATTTCGCTGTTCACATCATCGTTATTAATATCTGAATGTGGTTCTGGTGGATTCGATACATGATGTTTATTATCCCTAGCACCTATGCCTTCAGCTTGAATCAAGTCTTCGTTGTCCACATATTACCAGGGGAGTTCATCAATGGCAAGCTGCTGTTCCACTTTGTTCCTCTTGTGGCTAGCTCTGGGTATTTAAATAAAAAGAGTCTATGATGTTTTCTCCTCACATTTTGTCCACATTTCTCCGACAAAAATAAAGGCGCATAACACCTCTGTTTATGTGGTATGTTCATTTTAATCTTCTTTTTGGTTGCTGAACCTCTACTTCTGCCTCTGGTTTTATGAGGCCATCCACCTCTGGAGAATGAGGTGATGTTGGATCATCAACAGGTTGACGAAGAACATCAATTGCATCTGCTTGACCATGTTTATTATTATTATTGTTAATATTATTGTTGTCTTTTAAAGCTGGTCCGTTTAAGTCCCGTAGCACTATGGTTAGAACTTATTAGGATCCGCTGCGCTACAACAGGTACTATTCTTTCAATGCGGCCAAAATGTGAACTCGCGAAACCAGGTAGCATTTTTAAGAGCCAATTTAATTTGTGCTTGAAAACAATTTTTTATCATTTTGCCTAGTTTATAATGATAAGTAGACGAAAAAAATTAATATTTATTGGAAGCTAAGTGTTACATGTGGAAGTTTTATCTTATACAGTGAAAAAACACGTTTTATGTTAAAACTGTTTTTGTCAAAAAGCCGATTATTTTAGTACGTTGAAAAAGTTTCAACACATTATAAGCTTCAATTAACTTACCTTGACATAAAGCTGAACCTAAAATAAATGTTTATTATTTTTACTTGGAACATTTACATTAGAAAAAGTTATAACCTAAAAGTTAGGTTAGAATTCGTATTTCATTTGTAATCGTCTATAATTCATATATTTTTTAATATTTTGAGCTAAATATTTTGCCATATAAATTAAATAAATTTCGTTGCCGCTTATGGGATGTTGAAACTTATATGATATAGTAAAATCTTTATTTTCTTCACAAAAAACCAGTGTTAACAGGAAATGTTGGCTTTTTCACTAAATACGATGAATATTTTTTCTATTCAACACTTAGTTTACGATCAATCTTTATTTTTTGTATTCACTTATTGTTTTAAACTAGTAAAAATAATGGTGTAAGCCCAATTTAAAATGCAAATTGAAAATGCGACCTGGTTTCTCGAGTTCGCTACAGTGGCGCACCCAAGACTTCAGATCCCAGTTTCACTAGGTTTTTTTATTTTAAAATCCTGGTAAAATATAGGTCTATACACGTGTCAAGCTCGATACTAAACTATCATTAAAATCCTTCACCATGTGTACATACACCGGCAGGTGACTCTACTTTTACTAAGATAGAATTAAAATCACTATATGAATTTAATGGCAACCAGTGATCACCCGCGACTGCTATCAGCTTTATTAGAAGCTCTCGAATTTGCCTGGAGGTTTAGCCAGGGGACAGAAAATTTACAGAAGGCCACCTCTTGAATTCAGCCGGTTTTTCGTCAGTCGAGTTTGAAGGGAGACATTCAAACTTTTTATCATAAACACAGAATCATCCTCCGATTCAAACCTCGCCCCCGATATTAGTTTAAAAAAACAGCGAATATACAATGTGGTCTTACGATGCAGATGGTCACCAATCCGAGTGTTGTCTAAGCTCGAAATGGCTTGATATCTGGACTCGTATAGAGTCGAAATACAATTTGCAGATAATGTCGTCGATTTATTTGATATTTTATTTCTGTTATCACGTGAGAATTTTTGCTCTTTCAACCTACTCTTAAAAGATTTTAAATTAACAAAATAGTGTCTAGAAAATGTCTACAAAAAATACTATTTCTGCACTTTCCAATTTGGATTGTTTCAACTTGTCACTTGAATTTCACGTAAATTCCACGTAGAACTGGCATTTGGAATTGCACGTGGATTTCTATGTGTATTTTTACACCTGTGTCATTTTATAGTTTAATTGAAAATTTTACGAAAGTAGGGTTTCTATTTTTTTTAGTATAACTTTATTATTGCCTTTAATAAGTTATAGTATTCCTTCCGAAAAATGCATTAATTACAGTGTCTATTTGCCGAACTTATTAGAATGATATGCCATGAGCCGAAGATCCGTTGAATACTCACATTCATATAAAAATACAACTACATTTTTTTAGATTCCTTACTCACGTATTGAATCAGCCATTTTAATATTTGAAATTTTATTATTACACAGAGAAAAAAGTTTAGCCAAATTATTCCTAACAACAGCTGAACATATAGCTGGAATCTAAGGAATTTACTAAATTCCCTGGATCAACGAAAGTGAATATCTTTGACCATTTTCCGTATGTTAGAGGTATCACAGACGATACACATTATAAGTATAGCTATAATAGAGAGATTAAGCACCAGTGACTGCCGTGGATAAAAAATCATGTTTTAAAATACTTTTGAACAAAAAGTAGTTTCAATCAAAAGGGACCCTAATATTACTATAGTTACGTAATTGTGATTCTTATTTTAAGCTTTATTTCAATTTTTGTTGAAACCTAATTTTTGTTGTAGTTTATAGGTTTCGTGAGATAATAGCAGAAAATGTTAAAATATAGAAAAATAAGAATTTCACAACAAATCTTATATTTATTCAAACATTCAGATTTTTTAGTGTAATAGGGATGATTTTAGCCCATTTATTAGTACTGGAAACAAAACACAACGTTCATTCTTGCTTCTAGCGCTCTTAAGAAAGATGACTTTTTCTAGTATTTTTTACATCTCTGGTATTGAATCTAAAGTCAGATTTACAGAATTCACAACTGCTGATCTAATATGTCAGAGCGCATTAATAAAAAAGTTTCAATTATCATGTAATCCAGTTTAGTGTGTTGCGATTGCTTTCTCTGGGATTTATGGGTCGCTGATATCGTGTCTAAAGTAGAATTCTAAAAATTCGCAATAATGTTGTCACGCACTTCTGTTGTCAATTCAACAATTTTGTTATTAAGTAATTTAAATTTCCATAGCCTCAGCAAAGCAAAATAAAGTTACAACCATGGTGGATGTAACCTAATCTCATGTCAGATAAGAATGAACAACTTAGCAATGTGCACGTCTATCTTCTAACAAAATAAAGCCGGATACAAATTAAATTATATTCCGTAAAAAATCTACCGTTCCAAAGAAATGTTTTAAAGAAATTCTTTTAATTTCAGAAACTCCTTCCCCTAATTTTGAAAAATGTATCACCCCGAAACAAGGGTACGTGCACGCATGGACAATAAACCAAGAAGTCGTTTAGATGTATTAAGTATTTTTCTTAACAACAGTTATTTGTGATACACGTGCATAAGCCAGGTGATTGCAACGACTGTGTGGCTGGCAGCATGAGTCACAAGAAGTTGCCGCAATCACAATAGTAGTAATAACCTGTACGGATGTGCAACACACACAATTTTTTACAATACGCTACCAAGAAATGTTCACGCCGAAGTCTGCTCCAAAATAATAGCAAGAGTGTTTGGCGTGTCACTTTAAGAGTAAAGTGAAGACTGTTCCTATAACCGACAGGGAAATCTTACGATTGACAGTCAATGTGTATTCCACGAAATGATTGCCGACCCAGCACACCTAAAACTCATAACAACTGAATATAGGCCATTTAGCATTGCACAGTGGGTCAGGAGACCCCGTCCGTGGCCGAAAGTCTCATTGTCGAACTTTAGAATTTGTACAAAAGAGTTAGGCCATTCTAATACGTGATAATTAATATATCTTTTCAGTAAATTATTCTTTAATTAATATAATTCTACTTTGTTGACAAACACGCAAAGTTAAAATTTTTTTAATTCTTCATGTATTTTTCGTCTAAATATTTAATATTTTAATAGATCCGTTATTTAGTTTTAAATGGTTATTTTTTCCTTCTTACCCTTAGGTATGCACAAGAATAAAAGTGTAACTCGAATAAAAAAAAAATTAGTTCAAGTTCCGCAACATTGATATCAGGAAATTGGTAAAATACTTTCATTTATTCGACAACACCGCGAAGTTCCACTACTTAACGAAAATTTAAAAATATCAGTGTGTGTCATTAGGATGTATACTTTTCGGGAGAGGTGCCCACTTTTCCCGTTTTCATAAATAACATAAAAATCGCAAGTAACAGAGTCAGCGTTCGAGAGCCAATACCTGTCTCGACGTGCCTCTTTCGCTGTAATTTTCACGTGCTTTCCAGTGTTTACTTTGCTTCAAATTCTTATCAAGAGATATAGAATACACTTGTTTTCGTTGACTTTTTTTTTCTCTTCGATTCGATTATATTTTACATGTACAGGATGTCAGCAAGATTTGAGTTAAATAATGCTGAATATTTGAACTCACATTTTTCTGTTCCTTTTTTCACTGTGCAACATTCTGCTTCCTCTTCACATTTCGGCCGCCCATCGCTTGATTTTGATAAAAAATTAGATCGTTCAAAACATCGAGAAGTTTCTAAAATCAGTGCTGAGCTGAAGGACGATCCTCTAAGATTGATTATGGCTTGTGGTTATGCAGCGAAACAATCTGTAAATAATTATTTGTATACCATTTGCGATAGTATTTTAGAAATTTTATAAACTTCCAGAAAAATTATGAAATTATTAAGTGAACCATCTGTTTCTTTAAGAAAGAAAACTGTGCAAGAAGTTTGACATTCTTATTTGAAAATTCAGTTTCTAAGGAAGTGTATCAAAATATACGTGTGGAATCCAAATCAAGCGGGGCAGATATTTGACCGCTATTTCGTTTTTTAAATTACGATTTCAGAATTCAAAGTCAGCGCCCTCGGAAAGCTCTAGCTACGACGTTTCAAGTAAATTCAATAATGGTTTGAAATACTTGTCTACCATATTCGCTCCCCCATTTGGTTTTCTTTAAAGTATGACTTAAGATTTGAAATCAGTGTCCTTGGAAAATCCTAGATACCACGTTTTACGTAGGTTAAATAAATTTTTGAAATACTCGTCCGCAATATTGGATTTGCAATTTTTTTTTTGGACTTCTGACGTCAGATTTGAAATCAGCGCCCTAAAAACCCCCTAGATACCATGTTTCAAGTAGATTTTAATGTGTTTTTCAACTTTTTACCACGGAATGGGATCTCTGGCCCACTGTGCATTGTCACATAAATAATAAATTGAAGATTACATTTTTCGAAGCTCTGTAGGATGCTCACCAGGATGCTCGCATTTCGCGGTCGATTTTTGACACATTTTGTAAGCTTACCCCATACGATGCTTATAAACCATAAACTTTCAGGCCTTTATGAAAACTGATATAACTTAATTTTCAATATTATAAAAAAGCTCCGGGAGTCGGTGCTTAGAAAATTTTGCAGAGCTCTACGGATAAAAATCTCTGAGTATTCTCAAGCGAAATGGCCTTGCCGGTTTAAAACTATTCTCAGGTTCGATTTGAATGATTTAGTCTCAGAGATATAGAGATTTAGGCCCTTTTCAAGGTCCTTTTAGTGGTCCTTTAAAGAGTGATCTGACGGTAATATAATCTTCCTTTTGTATTCGTCACG
>NC_046660.1:141726664-141738860 GCF_010883055.1 Belonocnema kinseyi
ACTTGAAAAAATGGCTCGGTGGACAGAGATTTCCAGACAACGAAGACGTCATTGCCTCTGTAAGTGCTTATTTTGAGGAACTTCCGAAAACGCACTTTTTTGGAGGATTAAAAAAACTTGAAAAGCGATTGACCAAGTGTATAGAGCTCCAAGGAGATTATGTTGAAAAATAAAAAAAAATGTACCCAGAAAAAATTGTTTTTATACTTCATTCTAAGGACTTATTGAACTACCCTCGTATGTATTTCGTTAAAGTTTGTGATTCATCATTGAATTTGGTCAAATAAAATTGCTAATATGAGTTCGTGTAGCCTCAGAATTTCGGGTGAATTCCATATAATTGGTAAAAAGACAGCGGTAAAATTTATTTCTTGTTGTTAGCCTTCATCGGTTATATTATAGCTTAAAAATAGAATAGTACTTTGTTTAATTAAATCAAATAAAAATTAATTTACAAAATATAATTTTCAAATTAATTGGAGCTATTTGTTCCACTGTTTCAACCAAAACGCCATCTCGTACTAGTAGATTTTGGTAAGGGGTCATCACGAATTACGTAAGCATTTCTAGGTAATTTCAACTCTTTCACCCCATCGTCATATAAGCATTCGTAAAGGAAAAAACAAAACAACAAACCTTCAATATAGTGTAAAATAATTTTTACCCGCCACAGGCAGGAAAAGTTGCATTATGATGCCTGTTTCCGGCATTCTAACCTCATCTGTAAAAATACTCAGAATTCTAATTCGTACATCACTGTGAAATTGTTCCAGTGCTTCTTGCGGCACCAAGCGCATGGGTGATATGTTGCTGTTTGACCATCGCTTACAGACTTTTCCGTGCCGAGTGCGAACCAATCCACGCGATAATTCCTCCCACGATTATAAAAAATAAAATTAGAATGTATTCCTTCGTAAGTTTCATGGCAATTAGTAGAAATCTTTGTCTATAGTTGGTACGAACTTGTGCTTTATGAAATAAGAATCCGCGAAGTTATTTCTTTTGGTAGGAAAAAGCTTACCATATTTTTAAACCCGCTTTTATGCGATTTGATTATAAAAAATAGTTTCGCTGCTAAATTCGCTTAATAGTACAGCTCTTGTAGAGTACAATTTAGTTTATATCCTATCTGCCACTACCCTATCTGCTCAAGTAATTCAAAAACAATCAAGGATTCGAAAGAAATTAAGGGGAATTTTCTGATCTTTGTCATTTTTTTTGTGAATGCAATATATTTTACTTGAAAAATATGCTAAGTATGAAAAATTACTAAAAAAAACTAATGCACTGACGGAGACGCAATGTCAAAATTGTCTTTCTTTAAAGTATTATGTCGAAACATTATCAAATATCGAAAAATTCCCCTTAATTTCGTTCGAATCCCTGAAAATGATAAAATAAAACAAAGGCGATTTCAGACTTTTTTATTCTCCAATTTAACAAGCAAACCACTCTTAACGTGCGTTAAATTAGTTAAATGTTCTTTTTTCGTTCAAGCAGCTAACTTCACACTTGTTGAAATTGTTGCCTTTCTCCCCTAGCCAAGCAGTATACTATTTCCCGAGGGCTGTCTCATTCAAAATTAAAATGAAATCGTTTAAAAAAAATAAACAAATTCGTGCAAATCCTAACGATTTTGATGATTTATGATATTGACCAACCGGAATCCTTCATCGGAATCGGGAATTCCGAACTCTCTATGGTCACAGCGTTGCGGAGCGTTAGACCTACGAATTCGTACAGAGTTGCACCAAGTTTGACGAATCGGAACGAATCCAAGCAGTGACTGCGAAGTGCGGAGTCATACAATATGTATGGCGTACGAGTAACGCACTCTTGTTTAAATATCTCCCTTTTTCTAATGATTGCGAATCATTAGAAACTATTTGAAGAAAATTTATAAACGGTTTTATGTTAAGTGGCAACAGGAATACTGAGGATGAAAATTGCTATAAGAATTAGTAATTAATGTGATAATGAACTGAAGTACAAGTCAAAAGATTAACAATTGCAAGGAAGCAGTGCTCGGATCAACATATTACAATATCGTCAATACTCCACAATAACACAGTCAAGTTTTTTGACAGGAATTAATCATTATTTTGTCATTATCATCTGAATTCCTGTACATTTTTGGAAAAATGATGTAGGTTTTATTATATTTGTTAAAAGAAAACAATGATTAATTGTGTAAAGAAATTAAATAAGTAAATATAAATATGTGCCCTGGAAAGTAATTGATCATTTCGCAGAATACCTGAGATATTTCCAACAATATCTGGGACACCGGTATCTTATATGATTCAGAGGAATCGAAATTTGAAAAAAACGATAATTTAAATATGTCACTTAAAAATTTTTTGGTAAGAAATGTGTGTTTTAATTTTTTACTCAAATATGGATTGCAAATCTTTCTTAAGAATACTTGAAGCATTTATTGTGAAAAAATTATTTTCCAGGCCAAAGTCTCAAAGATTTGAATTTATTTATTTACGTTTCTTACCAGATTAACACTTATTGCAATTTAACAAATATGATTCAAACTATTTTATATTTAAAAATATCTGCATCAATTCATATGATTGAGGAAAACGCGCAATTTAAAAAACAAATATTCCAAAACTTTCCACCAAAAATGTTCACAGCAATTACAATTCTTAATTTTTCGTCAAAATTATTACTGACTAACACTCACAATAATTTAAAGTATTTCCAGGTGAGGACAGGTTTTTATAGAAAAAATTACAATATCCATGTGGAAAAGGCCCTGCTGAAACCTCTTATGATGAGAGCCCCCGGCGGGGGCCGGCATGGATGTTCCACGCGTGGAAATTCTACGAGGGCCCCCGTCGATGGCCCAGCTCGGTTTCCCTCACGGATCAACGATTACAATTTCAAAGTCCAAAGGGTCAATATTTTTTCGAATCCTTAAATTTTATGGTTTCGTGAGTTCAGACTTATAAACAATGTATTTCTGTCAAAAATTGGATGTCACTTTTTTGAAATTGGAAATCGCACGATATGGATGTTTCATATGGGCCCCCGCAAGAGGACCAGCTCGGTTGCCCTCACGGATAAACGATTAAAATTTCTAAGTCGGAAGGGTAAATATTTTATATCCTAAAAAATGGTCATAAAAAATACGTTTAAAAATATGTTAACAGTTCGTGCATTTGACATTTACATAACGTCGTCTAATAATAAATAATTAGAAAAAGAGAGCTTAAAATTTGGTACTTTAACTTTTCTGAACTGTAGCTCAAAAAAGTTTCATCGAAGCTTTGTCAGAAATTCACTGTTTCAAAGTCTTAACTCATAAAACCTTAAGATTTGTGATGTCAAAAATATTTAGCCTTTAGACAAAGAATCTTTAGTCATTGATCCATGAGGCAACTGAGCTGGATTCCCTGCGGACCTGCTATATAATATCTATATTAGCATAGAAAGCAATATGACAAGATCGCTTTTTTAATTTTTTAGTAAACAAAATGTTATTTTCGTACAACAAATTATTGAAATAAAGACAATGTTACTCAGTTAACATTTCAAAAAAGTTTTCCAATAATTTTCTACGAATACTGAAAAGAAAATATTAATTATAAGGTCGTACAATAACCCTGGCAAAGCAGAATATATTTTAGATGTAAATTTGAATAAAAAGTAAAGTATGATTTTTAAAATTTATTTTCGAAAACGTAGTAAATAATATTAATAATTTAATGTAAACGAATTTTCTGAAGAAAACTTTTAATTACATAGAGCTTAAACTTACTTAATGAGTTGAAATAAATTTATATTAAAAAAAAATGTTATTTAACAATCAGAGGAGAATATAAAAATTATTGCTCTACTGCTCTTTAAACTTTCATCATTATATCTTTAAAACAAAGATGTTAAAGCATTGACTCTATTTACATCTTGAAAGTTTTATAAAATTATAATTTATATTTCTGTCCCTGAAAAATAAATTTTTTTCTAAAATTTGACTTGTACAATAAATTATTTTCAAGGTTTACTTATTTTTATATTACATGTTCATAAATACAAATTTAATTCAATTTTAATTATATTATATTCGTTATATTCAATAGTGTAAGTATTTGCTAAATCCCCAAAAATGGTAATTTTTTACTTTTTATTCAAATTCAGATCTTATATTCCACTTTAGCAAGTTTATTGTGTGACGTTTGAATTCATATTTTTTCTTTGGCATTTATATAAATACCTTGGAAGACTTTTAAAATATTACATAAATAAAATTGATTTAATCTCAATAGGGATTTTCATGAAAATTACATTTTATTTACTGAGAAACTTTTAAAAGGTGGTCTAGTCCCATGCCCTATAATGGAAAAACAGGGAGTGATGAGACAACTAACGCCGCGCTGGAGATATTAGAAACTAATCAACTTACGACAATAAGGGATTATCATTTTGTCTTCAGATGCACAGGGCTATTAGAAACCGACATTTCCAGTATATTTAAGATTTATTTTGTAATCTTAGATATTTTTTCAACACTAGAAACAGTTAATCTTGGCTTAATTCAAATTCAAAGTTTTTAAATTATCCTCAAACGTTCAAAATATTACAAAAACTACGAAAAGTCCTAAATCTCTCATGATGCCAATCAGCGTTTCATGTTAATTCGGAGGCCTTGTACATTAAGAAAAATATTATTTTTTGTAAATACTAAGTATTGCGTTATTATGAATAAGAAGTAATTATAATTAATTAATTATTTTTAATATTCAATAAAGGCCTTTTGTATACAGAGTATTCCAGGCCTATTGGCGTTCCTTATAATAATGGTGTATTTTGGGTACTATGGGACATGTAATTGCACGTAGGTAAACAGTTAGTTGAAAATCACGTAGGTAAACAGTTAGTTGCAAATGTGCGTGCAACCCTGAAAAGCAGTATCTCCTGTTGGCGTAACTTTACCTTGCTTTGAGCTTTAAAAAACAGTTCGATTACGAATGTGGTTGTCTGTTCTAATCAGATGGTCTCAAGTTTGATCGGAACATAAAATAACTTTGCAAAAAAATCAGTTCTTTAATTTAAACATGATCCAGATAAAATATTGGCTCACCGAGATTCGGTGCATGGAAAAAATGGAAATGAAGGCTAGATTTTTTAAAGTTTGGTGAGCGTATATACTTTTAAATAAAATAATTGATTGACTACTTGTTTTTTTTATTTGAATGCTCCAAGCAAGGAGAAGTTACCGCGCTAGGAGATGCTGCTTTTCGGGGTCGCACGCACTCTTGCAACTAACTGTTCACCAACATGTAATTTCAGTGCTGTATAGTACCCAAAATACGCAACGGGCCCAAAAATGTGTTGGAAGTTCTCAATTTGAATTTTTTTCTATCTGACATTACAAGGAACGACAATACTCCTAAGATACCCTGTATAAATGTATATTAGTTTGGCTGGGAAGACCCATATCTACATATAAGGTATATGAGTTCTTACAAGTAAAGCCGTTAAAAGCTTACATGAACTTGTAACGCCTTTATGAGTAAAGCCGAGAATTTTTTGTAGGAAGCAATTAAAATTATTTAAAAACTTTAATATTTTGTGTAGCATATTTTAAAAAAATATTATTTGGAATTACTAGATTATTTGGAATTTCTAGCAGAGGTGAAACAATGAAAGATAAATCGGTTTAGGAAATGAATCTAATATAGCGAAATAAAAATAAAATCAATTATGTGCAACGGACCAATTTTAGCACATTATAAGAAATCAGAATTCTTTCGCTTAATTGAAATTGTTTCATATTTTATACTTTCTTTTAGAATTCAATGCCTTTACGGATTTCAATTTTAAATAACATTGTAGAAATGAATATATTTACGGAAATTGTGATTAAAATTTACGCATATCTAATTTTATATACTCCTTCTTTTAAATGAAATTAAAGATTTCCGATTATCAAATCTAATTTTTCCAACTCTTAGAATTAACTCTTAAGGAATACTGAGTACAACACATTGCGTCGGAGTAAATAGTATTATATATAGTATTATACCTGAAAATGACGTATTTTTCGGAGGGGTTGTCCCGAGGAGTCACAATCAGTGTCTCTCAAAATAGAAGGTAACAACTTTTTGACCGCATCTGATTCGTTTAACGTTACATTATGAGAAGCATCGTATTGGTAAATAAAACCGAAGGTATCATTAAGGGTATCTTGACGACTGGTCGTATCAACAAACCGATCGAAATTGTCGAAAGCGACGTTAGTGCAGAGGCAGAACTTGTTTTCTTCATTTTTATAATTTTCATTTCTCGTTGTATTGTAATCGTCGACTACTGTGCCAAGGCCCACTTACAGGTTGTTAATTTGCAATTATATCTTTTTTTCTTTTGTATATCAAAGAGAAGTTCGGTGATAAGGAACGTCGACACAATTTTCTTGTTTAGACGGTAATCCCGTGTCATTTAAAGTAGAGGCCGCTTGTCTTAAATTTTGAATACTTTCAAGACACTTTGTAACGGAAGCATAGACCTTTTGGTCACCGACGTTTTTTCGAACGGTCTTGCGTATGACACATGTTTACCGCCTTGACTTACTCGACGAAGTCGCCAATGTTTTTTTCTGCAGTAATGATGAATCTTGCATTAACGATGGGTCTTCTTCATGAGTCGTCGAAGAAGTCTCTGCTTCAATAGACGATTGTTTAGTAGTGGAGGCTGTGGTTGAATCCTAAAAACGTACATTGATTGGTTATACTCTTATGAGTATAATGTACTTTTACAAAAATGAAGAAACGTTTTATATTTTTCCTTCATACATTTTTGTTCATTTCTAATATCTTTTTGAAAAAAATGTGATAAAAACTTGGAAACGAAAATTGAAATTTGAGAATAAAATTGAATTTGAGGAATAAACTTTACAGAACCGTAATGTTGAATCGGCGTCGATTCAACATTACAGTTCCGTAAGGGTTGGAACTTTAAAACGGAAGTTCAAATTAGTATTAAAAAATAGAAATTCGAAATTGTTACTTCAAAAATAGAACAGTAACATAAATCTTTAAAAACAACACAGGGGAAATAATTTTCATAAATGAAATTTTGAAATTTATACTTGAAAAATTAAATTTCGAAATGAATTTTTAGGAAATAAAATTTGGAAGTTTAAATTAAAGATGTAAAGCTGTGAAATAAAAACTTTCACAATAAATCTTCTTTTTTAACTTGAGACAAAAAATCGCATTGAACCTTATAATGGAATTATTTTAAAAAAATTCGATATAACTTAACATCTACTTTGAATACACTTTGATATAATTTCGGAAACATTACATTGAAAATATAACTTAGCATTAATCAAAAGTGTGAAATGAAACTTGGAATATAAGTTCATGCAACAGAAAATTTTTGCATTAAAGTTTACACATTTTACTTATAAAAGAGAATGCTATGCAATTTAATTTCTGTATTGAAATTTCGTAATTACTCATTAAACATGGTATTTCCGTATTTCTTGATTCCTCAACGCGATATTCATATTTACCTTCTGAATAGCGCCGGAACAGTCATGAAAAATGAAATAATATAACCTAGAAAAGTATTTACTTGCAACTTTACACGAAACTTGGCAAAATTATCTCGAAATTTTCCTTTCAGAACAATTATTTTCTTGTAGCAATGCGGATGTTTGCCCATTTCATTTAGATTTTCACGATACCATTCTACTTCTCCATATGCGTGGTCTTTCTGACGACGGGCAGCCAACATTTGGCAACATTTTGTAAAAGAGTCGTCATCAAACTCTGTGACGCCATTATCGCTTTTTTCGCACAAAAAACACTTCTTCATTGCAGGGATTCCTTGCACTAAATTATACTGCCGCAATTGCCACGAAAATGTCCATCCGAATCTTGTCGAAAACGATCGTGTCGTTTTCTTGCTGTGCCGCACGACATTTTTTAAAGCAAGCAAAAACTTGTTTGCACCTTCGGAGCCATGGCAACTGCGTCGCATAATGGCGACCCATTGTTATATTGAACAACTGGCTGAGTTGTTCATTTAAACAAAATTAATTCTTTAAAAATATGTTTGCAAATTTTAAAAAATGCCATTAATAATTTCTGTTTTGGCATTGTTTTTAACTTTGCACGAAAATGAGTATGGCAACCGTTTACAGCAGTGGCCAATCAATAACAATACAGTTTAGAAAATTTGATTTTTGCATTAACATTATACCTGTCGAATTTTGCAGCGAGGTCTCAGCCCAGATAGCACAAGAGTTTGCAGCAAGCTTGTCTAAATCTTGCCATGCAAGTTTCGCGAGCTTGAATCGTAAGGTTGAGGCAAGCTTGCCGCAAATAAGAAAATATCCGTCATGTGACAATATTGCGAAACAAGATTGAGGAAACGTTGACTGTCAATCTTGAACTTGATCCATTGAGCATAAGTTTTGCATGGCATCTAGGGCTTTGCCGTAGTTTTTTAATGTTCTCCCAGAATGCTGCCTTACGTGTATACAAAATCGTATGCTGTATGGTACTTAAAAAAATGAATTTGTAGTAAAACTTGTCCACGAATCTTAATCTAATGTTCCCTCAATATTGCAGGCAAGCTTGCAGGATGATTCTCATGACAATGGTCCCTCAATTTTGCCGGACCTTGCATCGCAAGGCTTAGGCAAGCTTGCCGCAAACTATTGTGCTACCTGGGGGACTATAACCGGTAAGTTGATTGTAGAAAAGTATAACTTTCGCTGCGTTTTCCGCAGTCTGTTATTTAGCTTTTTAATAATTTACAAAGAATTAAACATTTCATAAAGTTAACAAGCATATTAAGAATATTACTTATTAAAATATATATCGATATCACTATCATGATAGAAGATACGTTACAATGTGTCTTGGCATATTTTTGGCACGCTGGTATGGTTTCGAGGTTACGAACCAGTGATAGCTTCGTACATCCGAGAGCACCGATCAGAAAGACAATTATTCGAACCGAATATTTTGATTACAGTCGTTGCAGGTCCCTTTTGAGACCAACACTTTAAGAGGGGCAAAGATGATTATAAAGAACTCTTAGGCCTGCGTTATGTATTTAGAGATGCGTAGTTCCCGCGCGGGTGGGACACACAGATAGTATGTGTTTTAGTTTGTCAGCGTGTGCATGATACGCTCTGCATCTACTGCTAGGAAATTCTTGACATAAAATGCGGTCACGGTATATTTAGGTTAATCCCTGATGAGTTGAGAAAAGCAAAAATTTGCTCTTTTGACTCTGTGAAAGTTTCCGTGTATTTTCTTGGCAAGTAGCTCTTGACGGAATTTTTTAACTTCAGCTTTCTTCACTTTATCTTCTAGAAAAAAAAGCATCTAGATGAAGTTATGAACTTTCCTCACTTATGATGTGAAAATTCTCGTGGTTCCGGACAGTTTTAGGAGAAGATCTCTGCCACTTGCGACGATGTGACCTGTACTTAGAACAGTTCAATTATGAAGACACTTAAGATTCAGAAGTCCGCCTCAGCCTTGACGGCCTGAAATGTATGATCGCCAAACAGACGAATTCATATGCAACTTCTTATGTGTACGCATGATCTTACGTGTAGCGATGTCAATGGCCTTAGTATCGTTCTTCGTCCATTGATCCATCCCAAACGAATAGATTATAACGGGACAGCAAGTATGTTAGTCGCAGATACATTTTTCAACGCCGACAAATTTGAGGACTAAATTTTCCGAACAAGATGCTTGTATCTGTCTCGGAGAGACTCTTTAGGTTATCCATATGAAATACATGAGTGACCTTATGCTCGCGATGAGTAGTGTTGCCACAGGGGTATCCAGAAGAATTTTGTAGCACGAGAGATAGAGGCATAAGGGTGATACAAAAAAGCAAAGGGCTCATGGTTTTCCAAAGGGGCATCAATCTCTCTATGCACTTCACTACGTGTGGAAGAAGCTTCAAGCTTTCCAAAAGACAGATGATAAGTCTATGAGAGGTTGAATGGAAAGCTTTCCGGTAGTTGGACAAGTTGCCTTTTCACCGTAGGAGTATAGTGCGTCCTAACACCAGCCACTGCGAAATAGGCGTTTCCAACTTTATACATGAGATAATTATGCGTGCCAGATGTTGATGTGTAGAAGTAAACTTCATCCACGAGAAGTGCTTGATACCATCTGGTCCTGCAGCGGGAAAGTTCTTCAAAGCCCTAAGTGCTTTTTTCACCTCTTCAGCAGTGATTGATGGACATTCCTCCTCAGATGTTATAAGTTATAAGCCTACCAGATGTTATGTAGTCATTCTCACACTGAACGCGGGACGCATCTCTCCCCTAATACTGAAGTTAAGTCCGAGTGTTTCAGCAGCCTTCTCCACTGCTTTGTACAGAAACGCTCCTTTGCCCACTTCTTCGTGATTCCTGATCATTTTAGGAAGAGGGTCTCTTCCATTTCCGACTCTATGTGCTGTACCCAGAATAAACCTGTTGTGAAGACATTTAAGATTAGAGATTCAATATTCCGCAACCGTCTTGACGGCGTGAGATGTAGAGTCGCGGAACAGAAGACTTAAGATGCATACTTTTGTTCATGTGCATAACCTTACTTGTCCCGATATCAAGGGATCTGAGCTCGTTCTTCGTCCATGGAACTACTCCAAATGAATAGAGTACTACCGGGACAGCAAGCATGTTCGTTGCATATACTTTGTTCCTCGCCGACAGTTGGAAAGACCAAATTTGCCGGATGAGACCTTTCTATCTGCTTCGGAGAGTAACCTTTATAGATGTCACATCCTAAATGCGGCTTTATTGCAGGCCCATGTATGTATAAGTCTCTCCGGCGCAAAGGTGTCGTATAGCGCTTCTATCAACGAGCTCAGAATCTTTAGGGATGCCATTAAGTTTTCCTCGCTTCAAATAAACCTTGGCGAATTTGTCTAACCCAACTTCCATTCCAATTTCCTTAGTATATCATTCGACAATCCCTAGAGCTAGGTGTAGTTGCTCTTTGTTTTTAGCATAGATTAATGTAAGGCAAAAGAGAAGTGGGCTCATTGTGTCGTCCTGAAAGACTCCTCTCTGAAAGGTGACCTTGTTAGTTGTCACACGAATTTTTCCAGATAAGATAGTAAATCTGGTTTTCCAAAGCGGTATCAATCTCTCTATGAGCCTAACGATTTGCGGATGAACCTTTAAGCTTTCCAAAAGACAGATGATAAGTCTATGGGAGGTCGAATCGAAAGCTTTCCGATAATCATTCCAGGTCATCGATAGGTCACGCTGGTAGAATGCTGCATCTTTGCAGACACATCTATCGATGAGCAGGTTCTTCCGATATCCCGCTACGCCTTTCTTTGAGCCTCGTTGTTCATATATTTCGTGCCACACAGGTTCAATTACCCTCACAATCCTATCATTTAGGATAGCTGTGAATATCTTATACAGTGTGTTCAGATAAGTAATTGACCTGTAATTCTTCGGGTCAGCTAAGTTGCGTATTTTCAGCAGGAGTATTGTGCGCCCTTCCATCAACCACTCCGGAATCGGCTCTTTCAACTTTAAATATGAGGTGAAAATACGGGCCAAATGCTGATGGGTTGAAGGAAACTTCTTCCACCAGAAGGTTTTGATACAATCTGGTCTCGGTGCTGAATTCTTATAATCCCTTTTAATACTTTTTCACCTCCACGGTAGTGATGGGCGGGCATTCTTCATCAGGGCTTATACTAGGCAGTCTGATAAGACCCTGAAAATCGAAACACGGAGACGTTTTTTTGGCTTTTTTTGGTTAGGGAACAAGAAATAGTCTCTGGGGGCCAGGTCTGGTAAATACAGTGGTTGAGGAACCAATTCGAAGCCGATTTCATGCAATTTTGCTTGTGCAACTAAGCATGAATGAACAGGCGCATTGTCGTGATGATAAAGCGGTTTTTTCTTCTTCAAATGCGATCGTTTTTCGGCGATTTCGATTTTCAATCGGTCCAATAATGATGAATAGTATGCTCCGGTTATGGTTTTACCTTTTTAAAGATAGTCCACGAATATTATGCCATGTGCATCCCAAAATACAGAGGCCATAACCTATCCGACCCATTGTTGCGTTTTTGAACGCTTCGGAGCACTTTGGCCCGGTGGAACCCACTGTTTTGCCTGTTGCGTTAACTCAGGAGTGTAGTAGTGGATCCAGGTTTCATCCATGGTTATGAATCG
>NC_046660.1:141738960-141758243 GCF_010883055.1 Belonocnema kinseyi
CTCTTTTGGGCGCCCAGATCGTTCAGCATCAACTGTGCTCGTACGGCCACAACGAAACTCGGTAAACCACTTATGAATCGTTCCAAGCGACGGTGCAGAGTCTGGGTAATACTTATCCAGCTTGGCCTTGGTCTCGAATATCGTTTTCTTGCGAAGATAGTAGTGTTTGATCAAAACTCGAAACTCAGACTTTTCCATATTAAAAAAAAACATGGAGGTTAGTCGCTTCTCAGTGCTGTAACTTGTAAATGCGTAAACATAAATGGCTGAAGTTTTGACAGGCGTCATTTGAAGGATCAAGCTCGACGAAAATGGTTCACCTTAGTGAATACTAATGCCATCTCTTAGAATTTTCAGGTACATATCAGACTGCCTAGTAAGAGCATCATACAGCTGCTTGAAGCTATTTATATTTTCTGAGTCTTCGTCCAGTCTATGCTGCACTTCGTAGACTTCTCTCCAAAATACTTCGACCTCCTCTGGTTTGGGCGGGTGGTCGACAATAACTGGAGGGTCTTGGAAGAGTTGAGATGGGTAAGAGAGAAACTGTTGATTTTCTCTGACCCACTTCTCCCTCCGCTCTAGACTTCTCTTAGCGTCAGATAGTATCCGTATTCTTTTAACAATATGCTGTCTGATGGTCAGCAGCTTTGACTTGTTAAGTGTGTGATAATGGGTCCAGAGTTCGCGCGCGAACTTTCGAACCATGGCGGTCAAATTCCTGCCATATGTGATGTAGTCAATCACACACTGAATGCAGGACGCGTACTGTCTTGCTCAGCCTATCTTTATGGCAAGTTGAGGCATTCGTCATTTGGTCTTATGATCAACCTTTGGTCTTGTTTTACGGTTCGCAACGGCCAAAGCTCTAACTGCATTATACATACAATAATTGATAGCTCAGAGGTCGGATTCTTCAGAAAAATGTCCACGAAGCTCGTCATCCATTTCAGCCAGATCTTTAGGCTTGAGAGAAACCTTGGTGTTAATGTTTCTCCAGGTCATAAAGCATCGCTCTTCCTCTATTGGATGCCTGCCCGCGATTGGTCTTAGTGTCGCCTCTCTTTCTTTGTTGCCGGCTTGTTCTAGCTGTGGTAGAGTAGGCGTTCCGCTTATATAGCCCCTTTTTCGGAGTAGTTTGGCATGGTTTCGCAGACGTTGCTGCGAAAAGTGCGATGGCTCCGGGTGTTTTTCGCACCACAGAGCATGCAGCCGTGCCATGTAACCCCGTTATATAATGTATTATAATGTTATTATAATGTATCCCCCCCGAGGCAGCACGTTCCTTGCTCCTATTTTATTTTTATCTCCTCTATTCCCCTCTAAGGTTATTCGCTTCCGCTCTCTTCGTTTCTTCTTCGCCTCGTCTAGATTGGAGTATGTTCTCCTTCTGTTGTGAGACTCGCTGCCAGGGTATTTCTCTTTCCCTGTCTATTCTGGCTTATAATTCCACGCTACTAGACTTTTTCTCCCTTTCCTCCGCATCCCTTTTCTCCCTTTGTTCTTCCTTTAAGTTTAAATAGGTTTTCTACGTTCTTTGGCTTGAGTACTTTAGGAAGTTTAGTAAGGCTTTCATTTTTAAGTTGGCTCCAAGAAGTGTTTTTTGGAGCTAATCCGATGCTCGGCACTGTATGAGGTGATCTTCAAATGTGAGTACCTGGATTATTTGCTGGCATAGTAGGCACTTAACGTTTGAGTCCATATTTCTGAAAGGGGCAAGAAAAATGAACTTCGTACTGTCTTACATTTGTGATACTTTTTCCTTTGTGTTTTTTTAATTTGTATATAGTTAGGGAAATATTTGTCCTAATAATATATGGACCTTCATATTGTTAGTATAACATACCTGCTTTTTTGTCCGCTTTATTTGACAGTTTAGTTACCCTTTTTAATACCTTAACTCCTGTTTTAAACTCTAGCGGATTTCTTCTCAAATTATGGTTATTTGCCTGCCTATTATTCGCATTATCTAATTTTTTTGAACTTCCTCTTTTATAATTTGAAGTCTTCTCTGTTTATCCGTCCATTTATCTATGTTTTAAAATTCTATCTTGTTATCATTTTCTTTGTTTTTTCTAAGTAATTAGATAGGTTCTATTTCACGACCTAAATTTAAGAATGCTGGGGTGAATTGTGTCGACGAGTGTTTGCTAGTGTTTATCGCGAATCGAAAATCGTCTGTGTTCGTCCGAGGTGGAATGATCGTTGTCTAGATATCTTTTGATTGTTTTATCGTTGTGTTATAGCGTTCGGTTGGATTTGCTTGGAGGTAATTCTTTGGTTTTTTGTGTGTCTGATACCGAGTTTTTTGGTTAAATCTCTTAACGTTTTGTTGACAAATTCCGTGCTATTTTTGGTGTGGAGAATCCTAAGTGTTCCCCAACGTAAAATGACACGATTTTGAAATTCTGTTTCTATTGCTATTCCGTTAGCGTCTCTTATCGGATTTATTTCTACCTATTTTGTGAAAATATCTACAAAAACTAATAAATATTGGTTCTTTATCTTTTTCGAAATCGGTAATGGTCCAGTGATGTCTGCAGCAATCATGTCACATGGTTTTTCTACCATTATTTTTCCCATTCGCCCTATATTTAGTTGGTTACTTGATTTGTACCTCTGACAAACACTACAATTTTTCATGTACTTGATTATTTCTGAATGCATCCCTGGCCAGAAGTAGTACTCAGAAATGCTCTGCGTGCGCTTTTTCGGAACCTAAGTATCTTACTCGTATATCGTCATGGTTTTCTTTTAGAACTTGAATTCTTAATTTTTTAGGTACCACGAATTTCTATGGGTTAGAGCCTGGTAAGTTAGTAGATTTTAGTGGGTCACTTCTGTAAAAATAAAGTTGCTAGTCTCTGATTCGCCATTCTCGTGTTCTTTAGGTCTTTTTCTAATTTGTTTTTATTTTTGTTGATTGCCAGTCGTCTGTCTTATCATCTACGTCCGCTTTCGGGTTTTATGTACTACAGGTTAACGCAAGTGCGACGCTTTTTACTGGTTCTCCTGATATCGACAGAGCATCAGGGACCAAATTTGAGCTACTTTTGTGATATATGACTTCGTAGTCTTACTTAAGAAGTTCTAATGCCCATCTAGCTAAACGGCGAGTGGGGTTTTTCAGGTTACGCAGTCATACCGAGTAACGAGATTCTGCACCGTTTAAGCTTCTGGTCGCGTATGCTATTACGTAATTAATACCGTCGATTGTTTGTGTACATACGGCTCTCAGCCCTGTGATACTCGCGTCTGTTTCAAATGGAAAGGGCTGTGAAAAATCTGGACAGGTTAAAATGGGCGCTGAAGTTAAAAAGTCTTTAATCTTTTCGAATGCATTATCTTGTTCTAATCCCCAATCCCATTGCTAATCTTTTTTCAATAATTTCAATAATTGTTTAATATTTTTAGGTTTAGGAAATTCTAATATTGGTTTGATTTTTTAGTCGTCTATTTGGAGTCCTTTATCGTTAACTTTAAAACCTAAATATTTAAACTCTAAGCAACCAAACTCGCATTTCTCCGGACTGATCGTCAAATATGCATAATTTATTTTATCTAATACAAAGTTTAAGTATTTTAAATGGTCGTCAAAATTTGGAGTCACTATGACAATGTCATCTAAATAACAAAAAAAGTTTGGTTTCAGGTCTGGAGTGATAATTTTCTCCATAAGTCTCTGGTAAGTGACTGGAGCATTGGTCAGACCAAATTGCATCCTTTTAAATTGCTGCATGCCTTTTCCAGGGACTGAATGCGGTGATTGGTTTTGAACTTTCTTCTAACGGAATTTGCAAATGAGCCAATTTTAAGTCAATTTTGCAAATAAATTTTGCTGATTTCAAGGTGTCTAGTATTTCTGTCATAAGTGGGATTGGGTAGAGATCTTTTTTTGTAATATTGTTAACCTTTCTAAAATTTAAACAAAATCTATAGTCTTTACCCGATTTTTGATCATCACTATAGGAATTGACTAATTGGAACAAGATTATGCAATTACGTCCTGTTCTAATAACTTGTCTACTGTTGCGTAAATTATTTCCTTATTTTAGGGCTTACGTGGTGATATCGTTGTTTTATTGGGCCATGGCCCTGCACGTCTATTTTAAGTTGTGTTAAATGGGTTGCGCTATGTTCCTTTCTCGAATGGATTTTTATTCTATTTTCAAGGACCTTTTCTAATTGCGATTGTTGTCTTTCGATAAGTTCAACAATCCCTTCTCAGATTTTTGGTAAACTTTTTAAAATTCATCCATTGATTTTTGTTATCAATTTCCTATAACTCATTACCTTTTTGAGATTCCGTTCTTGATTTTGGTCAGATAGTATCTTTCTTATTTTTCTGAAGTTTGCTATCGCTATTTTTATGCGTATCCTTGTATTTTTTGTTGTAAAAAATTGTCCGCGAATTATTTGTCTTAGTATTATTCCTAACCTCAGGTTTGCTTATTCTGAGTCTTGTGTGTTTGCCTCTTCGCTAGATGTGTTGGTTGGGGATGTTCTCTAGGAGTTGGCATCTGTTGCTCGTGGGGATGCTTATGGTATTAAGCTGGGGATATTCTTTGTGGGATTTATTATTGGAAATTAAACATATTTTTGTTGGGGATTGATTGGAATAAATAGGTACTAGAAGAGTTTCACTATATAGTAACCCTGAGCTGCTATTTTTATGCTGTCTAGTACTTTTGAGGTTAATGATACTCCCGAATTTCGGTTTCTCCTTAGTATTCATATTTTTATTCTTACGTACTAATCTATCCCGACTATTACATTTACAGTGTCTTTATTGTCCTTTGGTTTAATGTTCGGTTTGGTTTCGGCTTTATCCGTTATTGAGAAGGGTAATGCATGTGGGTATGCTTCCATAGGATAGCGGCTGGGGGGACTCCCTGGTAACCACCAGGTTTCCGAATCATAGCATAGGGTCATCCGTAGGACTTTTAGCATATCCGTGCCTAAAATGCCTACAAATTTTAAGTTGGTAACGAACCTGAACAATAAATGTTTTACTTTTTACCTTTGACAATTGAAATAATTGAATTCTGGATTTTATTCAGCTAATTTTTTTCCAGCGTACGAATTTTATATAGTTTTTTTTATAGTGTATTGTTATGTAGTATATTTTAATAGTTTATTTTCGAATTTTGTCATTAAGCGAAAACGCGTTTTTGCCGTTTCATCTTTGTCCGAATTTAAATATTCTGGCATTTCGGTATTAGTTTGTAATAATAATTTAATAATTTAATACGATTGTTGAAACCCCCTGCGATTACGAGCGGCCACGAGCGTTGGAGGTGACAACAGTCACCTGTGGATGCTTTCTTAGAGCTACCATCTGCCACTCCACGGGTTTTGAGTCGCTCGCTTCTTGATGCTCATGAAAGTTTCTTAGAATGCGACAGGTGGTTAATAAAACCGCCTTCTGAGCTTCTGCCGATACCCTACTGACTCCTAAATGTTTAAGATGTTCTGTGCATCTTGCATGCACATTGCCTGTAGCCGAAATCACAATAGGATGAATGATGCATGATTGCATGATTGCACAATGCATGATTCACATTCCTCCATATGGTCTTTCCTTCATGCCTTAACTCGCTATACTTGTGGATCTTGGTTTTATAAGTTGACTGCAAATTGCGGTTAAGCGAACAAGCAATTTCGATTATGTAGACTCTTCTACCTTTTTTTCTCGCATCACGATCTCAGGTCGATTGGCCCGAATGTAATGATCCGTTTGGATAGTAACATCCCAATATAAGATGTAATCTTCGCTTTCTAAAACGGGCATTGGAATGTATCTATAGAAGGGCATCCATTCTATTATTTAAAAAAAAAATTCTGTGTTGAAATTTTGTCACAGGCTTATACTACGCAACATGTCGAAGGCATTTTTGGTTAGAGTTGTATTTTTTATTTGATCATTTTTGCACGGGGCTGTCCCGGGATATATCATCAGTCACGGACGCATTTTTATAATGCAATCAAGTGATCTGATGAGAGCAGTCTGCCCAGACGTATTGGACAAAGCCTGGTTTTTACTCCATCATTGACGGACTGGGTTACAGTCAAGTACACGATAAAACAATAGTAACATTTGGTTATAAGGATTAAATGGATACCTTGGTCTATTGCTTTGAAATCTAGGCTGAAAATTTGATTGGCGTCCAGGTTGAAAACCAGATGGAAATCTAGGTCGGAAATTTGGAATAAAGTTTTACTGGTATTGTTTTGTAAATGGTAGTAATGGAAATCCGAATTACTATGACCATTTTTATTTTCCTTTATATCTTTATTATTCTCGAATTATTTTTATCACCGTCACCGTTATTACGCTTTTGTTCGTTTTTATCTTCGACTTTTGGTTAAGTAATTTATAACACTTGCCCCTGAATTGTTTATTTAGCTAGACCCGTTGCACATCCCTTGCCTAGGTATTCTAATTCTTCAAAAGTCTCAAAATCGTTTCTTTTAATATACATTTTATATTCAATTCTAAGGTTTTCATGAGCTCTACGTAGTTCTTATTTGCGACTTTTGGTCTTATTTCCTCAGAAAATAATTCGCCCATGTAAGCATTTTTAATATCTTAAAAAAATCTGATAGTTTTCTCCAAGAGTTTCTGTTTATTGAAAACCAATCTTTAGCAACATTGATTAATAGCGCGTCTAAATTTTCTAAAATTTCGCGGTAATTTATTTTATATCCACTTCTAAATCTTTTTAATTCCTCCAAGAAATGCGTGGGACTGTTGTCTTTATTATTGCGAAATTTAATCGGAAAATTGCTCATGATTTGAAACAGCGTTTGTATCATGCCGAAAGAAAAATACGTAGCTGCAATTGTTTGATTATTTTGATAGTTATCGTATTCGTAATCTTAGTCTGAATTGTTGTTTCCAAAGTCAGATATCATTTTTCCAATAAATGGATCTTATATTTGATAAAATGCTAATTTTATAAACGAGCATAAAATATTTTTACATATTGTTTAGTATTTTGAATTTATTGTTGAAATATGAATTTTTTATCACGATGTCGATTGGAGGGCCCCTTTGACGTCAAAAGGGTCGGATTTTCCACCAATCACAGCTCATGTGTCACTAATTCTCAAATATCATTTTCTGTGCCGATGTTATGTTTTGGTTATGTGCATTTCGAAAATAGTAGTCGCAAAATATTATTTCCAAAAAATGTCAAAGGAGGGTTTCGCAAAAGCCAATAGCGGAAATCTATCGGAAATAGATATATTTATGCTATCTATAAAGAATTCATTTAAAAAGTACTTAAATCTAGTCATTTTTACTGAACAATTTGTAAATATGTTCGATTTTAAAATATGTTAATAATTGTACTGTTTTCCTTCAACGTATTACTGACTCTTAATTCATATATTATAACAGGATAACTTTTTTTTTACACATAAACCTTAACAAATAAAGCTAGCAAATTAAAATAGTCCAAAATTGACAGCAAACAGTGACTTAACCTCTTTATCATGAGTTTCATTAGTTTTCGTGTTTTCATTAAAGCCACATCGTCACATTGATAGATAATTATGAGAATCTCTGAGTCAGGTGATACTAATTTGAATAAGTGTTTTACCGCCTTCAATTTTTATTAAATTTTTTCTGTGGCACGACTCAACAGAAAAAAAATTACAACGCACCTTCGGTTTGGATTAAAATTATTATGCTTCGGTTTTCAATACCATTGTAAGAAATTTGGGTTCTAGTAAGTTTTCACTTAACTCAAATTGAACAGATTGTCTGTTATGAGATTCGCTTTTATTTTTTCTAATATTTTCTATTATTTTCTGTCTATATTCAAAGAAGCTATTAGTTGATGGGTCTAGTCTAAGTTTCAAATTATTTTCTGAGAAAGGTTAAACACATGGAGAAATCGCTTTAGTTCGTTATAAGGAGAATTTATTACTACTTACAATGATAATCAGACCGCCAGGCCGTGGTCGAAGTCTGGTGGTCGAAAAGTCGCGGAGAAGATGGCCCTGGCGAGGTTCACAGAAGAACGATAAGAGTCCTCCGCTTAGTGGGAACCGTAGTGATGAGGCACGGGCGCCGGCTGATGCCCAGGAGATATATAAATTTAACATGATATGGTCAAATGATGTCTGATCCTAATTTCTTCGCCTTTTTTCTGAAAAACATTGATCGTTAGGAAGCTGTTTTCAACTTTCTAATAAATTTGTATGGCGTCGGAAAAAGCTGATGTCAATCCTCCTCTGCACTTTTCTTTTTGCAGCAGGGATAGAGATATTGTACCGGTCATTTTTTTTCAAGCATTCTTTGCATGTTATTATGCTTTCCAGTTGCCGGGCTATGAAGCCCGCTATGTAGCCTATGGCGTCTTTGATGTACTGAATATTAGCAGTCTTGAACACGTGTTCGGTGTAATAATAGTTTACGGCTACAAAGTCAGAAGCCACAGGTTCAATAGCATTAATTTCTCCGATGCTATCAAAGCCTTTAGTTTCTTCTTTTGGAACAGTGTCTCCAATATACAAAAAGATTATTTCGTCCTGTATCGTGAAATTTCACAATTGACATCCTTTCAGTTCCGTAGGAATCAAAAGTTTTTTAACTGCCGCTTCAAATTAAACGGCTGAAAAGAAAAGTGCTGGGTGATCCTGCAACAGTTTATACGTAAAAAAAGCTCCTATTTCCACTTGCTATATATTTATCATAAATTTCCTAAATACTGTGCAACGTAGTTATAAGTCCGAAGAATCCAGTTTTTTGCTGACTTAAGAAGCAACTTGCCATTAATTCTAACCTCTAAATTCACGTTTGAAGAATCGAAAGGCCCTGGCGACACTTGAACTTAAAACTTGTAAAGCCAATTTATTCATGCATCTAAAATAATTTTTAAAAAATTTCACTTGTAGGTTGACAGAAATACGTCTGCAAATCCTCAAGTTTTTTTTTTAGTTTGGTTCTGAAAGCTTCACCCATTGTGATGTTGGATGCTGTACCGTCAAAAGTTAAGCCTATGGTTTGAACGCCCGCAGTCTCCAATTCAATCAAGCATTTTTTTTACAATCGCAGATCTTTGCTCACCAGTCAAAGAATTGATAAAAAAATAGTCTATCGCAATTTTAAATTTAGTATTAACATCAACGGCCATATCGACCATCGCATTCATTTTCTCTGTTTCCTAAACGTTATCCGCTAACGTATCTTTCTTTTGAGTGGCGTTTGCATTTCCAAATTTTCGTTACCAGAAAATTTTTTCCCTTCCCATTCCACATGCCGTTTTATGTGCATGTCATCCACAGTGACGTTTACATAAATCTCGCCGCTTTTTGTTTGCTTTATTTGCTTTGCTTCCTAAGGTTAACATTTCCTCAGTGCAGGCACCCGGAGATCCGTCAACAGACTGATACATTTTTGTATTGATAAAGGATGAGGCAAGTTGTTTAAAAAGTTTTTTCGGATATAATCGAAGGCGTTAGGAGATTCAAAGGGCAAGATTGTCGCAAACGTTTTTAGAGCTGCTGGAAGTGGCTTATTCTTCGATTTAATGACCACTGTTCTTACTAGATCTTAAACCACCGGAGGCATTGATTGTTAAAACAGTATAAATTTATGATGTTTGTACGTTAAATGATGTAAAATACAAATTGCATCTAATTACTAATGTTTACTACAATCTTAGGGAAAATGTATACAATTCAACGATTGCAGACAATTAAGACATGTGTGCATAATTCGGTTGGATACATGCAATAGTGAGCAGCGAAACTTTCGTAATTGCTTGCTACTTGAACGAAAATTAAGAAAAATATTAAATTGCATCTGAAATAATTAATAAAACAATCAAGAACGATGTGCTAAATTCATAAAAAAATATCGAAAAATATACAATAAACGAAACCTTTCGCAACTTATCAATGTGCACAATATTTTATAAATGATAAACGGATCAGTTTATCATTTCTAACATAAAATCATTTCATAAAATGATTTCATGTCATTTATAAAATCATTTCATTTATAAAAATATAAAACAAGATTTAATGAACGAAAACTTTCGCAATGATTAATGATTTCACTGTTTTCTTCAAATGATAACTTCGTGCATTTTCAGTGTGCAACTTTTTCTTTTCCGATCTTGAATTGTTTGCTGTGCTTTTTCTAAACCTTCAAGTGAAAGAGGAGGTGAATGAGCCACATCTCCACTTCGCGCTGCCTTTGACTTTTCAAAATTTTCACTACTCTCCGGATTTTTTACACGAACATTAGAAGTAGGTCTCCTACATCAATAATTTTTCCTTTCATGTTATATCTTGCGACTCAAAATTAAGATTCAAATTGAATTTCTTAAAATACTGACTTCCTAGCCATTCTATCATCACGCAAGGAGATTTCAAATCTTTCATTTGAAATTACTTTATCCTTCATTACGAAACTTTCTTCATCATGTTCTGCATCTATAGTTAATTCCATTTTTCCAATTCTTCTTCAAAATAAACTTTTCCCTCAACCTTTTTTTCAACCTTTCCATTCCAAGGTACCTTCACAACCGTCGCTTCGTTTCCGTGTTCAGCATTCTACGTGAAATGGAATTAAAAGTTTCAGTAAGAAAATTTAATTAAAATATACTTACATGATCTGCAATCTCTTAATTAGGGCGGAGTAAAAATTGTCAAATTAGTCGAATATTTGGGGCTAAGCGAAAAAAATATTACTTCTATTAAAACGGAGATTTCTGGCTCCTCCCAAGATCGACGAGGACACCTAATTAAGTAAAAAGGAATAATGATGAATACTTAATTATTTCCCCCGTTTTTGTACCAAAATAGGAAAACAAAATCATGCTGCTATTCTAAAAGAGAAGGAAAAATCAACCGCTGACTTCCGGTTCCCGAATTGCTCATTATTTTAGCAGAGTGGCGTGGGTAAACTGCAAATCTTAGTCATGCACGAAAATGGTGGGATTTACGTAATAATGTCAATAAAGCAAAAGGCGTGTATTTAGCGATAAATTAACAACATATATAAATATATTCAAAAACAGAAGTCTAAAAAATGTAAATCTTCCATTAAGGAGCCGCACCAAAAGGCTAAATTGTGAGAAAAAGAATTATTATTTGCGAACAAACCTTACAAGTTTACAAGCGAGTCGTATAAAGCGATTAAGCAAAGAAAAATAATGATACCCAATTTACAAAAGATCTCAATTTTCAAGAAAGTTTCACAAAGCGATTAAGCAAAATAAAGTAGGTTCACCTATTCACAAAAAAAGAAACACAAGTTTCTAGGAAATTACATTGGCGTTAAAGAATTTTAGATTTGAAGGCCGTTCTAGAGCGCCTTACCATGGCTTAGTTTCCAGGCAGCCCTCAGGACGAACAACATGTTGAAGCTTTCATTAACGGACGATATTCGAGAAGACCGTACAGCGGCAATTACATATTGAAAACAACTTTCAGACAAGAAAATCGCAGCCTGCCACGCTACGCGACTTTACGAACCGAACGTACGGCCGGCAGTGAAATTCCTGTTCATGTTTTTTCAATCGTCGGCCCCATCTACTTGCGTCAAGAGCCCATTTGCAAGTATTGCGAATTTCCAATGCATATTTATTTGCACTTAACGGCTGTAGACCAGGGCCCGAAAAAATGTGCAGAAAGTCCATCTCCTCGATGCTGAATAGATGTCGCCACCACCACCATTCCACGGCATTTTGTAATTGTGGGGATTGCGAAGATGTGAATGTCATCCGCACTTCGCCCATGGTGCGCAACAGCTTGTTGCCACCATGAATACTCGGCTCCGTTGACTAGAGTGAGCCTGAGGCTCCGTTCTGATAGAGAACACGTTAACGTCACGAACTTCGGTAATCCATTCTCTCCAAAATAATCTCGTTCACCAGAAACAAAAAATGCAAATAGAACCCTAAAGAAACAGTCTATATTAAAACTCCTTAGTTAACAAAAAGAGAGTTTACAAAGTTATGTAATGATCCGTAGAAATAAAATGAAATTCTTATGCCTAAAAATTTTCTGGCCGGATTACACTCCCTCAGTGGTCTTTGCCAGGAGAGGAGATGCTACTTAGAAATAAATTAAACAAAATATCAATCGTATAATGTGCAGTCAAAACTGCCCCATTACATTATGGACAATTAATTTGCACATTCAATAATTTTAAGTAAGCGTGTCAACAGTAAACAATCCGATTACTGACATGACGCATACGCAGTGTGTAAAGATCCGCGAATTATCGCTTTATAGGGAACTTTCATATGTTGATAAAGTAGAAACATTTAGGTCGAACAGTCGAACCTCGGACACTGTCACTCATCGGGATCGGCCGTATTGGACACTGTAAGTTTACGTGGTCTTACCCCTCAGCCAATCGGAGTTGAGTTACAGGACCGTGTCTATACGATGTTTTGTAGGTGCCCCTGATATTATACTAATGTTATGGGAAAATTTTTTTCTTCTAAATTTTGAAATAATTAAAACAGATTTTTACAATTCCATTTTTACTCGTGTTTGCTTCTGCCGAATTGATATTTATTGTAATTAATAGCTTTAGAATTGAATATTGTACACATCCACTAGCCAGAAAAACAAAATGTGCCAGCATAATTCGACTTAACAAGGTTTTCTTAGGTTATTTATGAAATAAATAAACATTGTGTATTTTATTGATTTCTTTTTAAAATAAATATTATACTATGTACTTAAGATAATTGCATGCTATTTTTAAGAAATCCTTATCGCTATAATAATGTTTTTATTTAAAATTCTTCGGGCGAAAACTTCTAATAAATGTGGATTGTTTTAATTGCGTTCGACAAGATGTTTTCTTGCACCTTCTTCTTTATTCCTTTACACATCCCACACACACTTACTTGGTGGTGGAATGGGGGCCTACAGTTTAAGGCGGGTTCCGAACCACCAAGAGCAACAGCTTTAAGTACTTAGAGAAAACCTTTTTCTCTAGAGGTACCGGTCCCACGACTCTCCGGAGTCTCCCTTGCTAGGCTAGTGTTCACCGCATGGGCCGCCGAGGCTCTTCCAGAGCATCAGCTAGGGTAAGCGACTTCAGGCATTTCAAAGCCCGGTAAAGTTAAAATATTTAAAATTGCACCTTTTACCTAACTTATTATGCAAAACTAAGTACATATGTACTACATATATCAGAGAAGGGGCTTCAAGGATGCGACAGCACTGGGCTAATCACCTGATTTTTACAGTATCCGCGAAACAGCTGATGACAGTGTTCGAGGTGTGACAGTATCCAAAGCTACAGTGTCCGAAGTTCGACTGTATACAATTTCCTTGACGCACGTTTAAAAAAAGGGTTTTTAATGACAGTTCATTTATAGCAGGCCTGTGAGTGGAGGTAGAAAAATCACATCTGACAAATTAGTTCCGGGATTAGAAATTTTTATCTAATTGAAATACAGAGTTTTGGTATAAAATGTGAGAAGAAGAAAACTTTTATCACTATGAATTGAAAATATATGCTATTTGGCAATTTGTCAAACAATTTCAGAGTTTGGCTATTTTTCAGCGAAAAACTTCCATTTCTTTACAGAATCAACTAAGTATATCTGTCATAAAAAATTTTCCAATAATGCTTTGAAGAATTCTTAAGAATATCCTAAACAATATCTTTCCGATGACTTTTTTCTATGGTGCTTTGCAAATTCCCAAGAATTAATAATTATTACGGAGGAATTCAGAAAAAGAGCTATCCATGCGAAGAACAATTGAAGACGCTCCAACTTCATGTCGATCAACTAAATGCGTGTGAGAGTGTCTAACCTATCGGACCTCTCTGTTCTTTTATACTTTCAGGGCTCTACTTCAGAAACGAAATTGATCAAAATTCTGAAATTTTCACGGAATCTCTGTATTGCGTCCTTCTACCGTGTCTCAGTTTTTGAAAACAATTGTCAGAACCGTTTAGGCGTTATGCTAAAATATGCTACATTTTCAATACCTTGGGATAGGCCTTACGTGCATAAGATACGATTTTGGATTTTACTTATCTCCACTTCTAAATGGTCAGCCCTTTTCTAACTCGACCAAACTTTAGATAGCGCTCTAATAAATCTACAGTCTTAATTTCAGAAAAATTCGCAGAAAAAAATTTTATCCGTATAATACCTTAACTTAGAGTATCTTTCCGATGCCTTTTTGTATGATGCTTCGCAAATTTCCATGAATTATTAATCATTTAAACCATTTTCTTGAAGAAATAGACAGTCTGGGCATTTTTAAATGAAAAGGCTCAAGTTGTTTGTGGAATCAACAAAGGATATATTTTGAATAACTCTTTCCTACGATGCTTTACAAATACCCGAAAATTATTAATTATTTTACAATTTTTCATGAATATGTTCGGAGTTTGGCTAGTTTTCATTGAATAGACTCAACTTGTTTATGGAATCAAATAAGAATATCTTTACGATGAATCTTTTCTATGTTGCTTTGTTTGAACAATTTTCATAAGCAAATTCATATTGGGACTGTTTTTCAACGAATAGGCTCAATTTTTTACAGAATTAACAGAATATCTTTTCATTGTCTTTTTTGTATGATGATTTGGAAATTTCTAAGAATTTTTCATCATTGAAATTAATTATTCAAACAATATTCATGAACTAATTCATATTTTGTCTATTTTTAAATTCAATGATATTGTGCTTTTCTAAAATTTTCTTCATTAATTTTTTCTCGGCAATATATTTTCCCTAATGTTGATTGTGACTGAACACTCGATGAAACATATTACTGATAATTTTTTATACCATTTACTATGTACTTCTTCAAAAATGTGTACTAAAATTCTGGACATGATGGCACATTCTTCAGAGTCCGAAGATTTTACACCAGCAGTAGGTAGAAACATAGGTGTTAATGCTGGTCGTCATTTTAGATTTTTTTTTCCAAGTTGCATGCAAATATTTAGAGTTTTACAATTACTTTATCTGCATCGTGAGGGAGCACCCATGCGGAGCCGTGTACAAATAAAAAGTAGTAAAGTAAAAATTAATTTAATTTCATTTGATTGAACTTCAGTTACAAAAAAAATGCATGTAAAGAAACTAGGCGCGAGATGAGTGCGCATTTGGAGTTCTAAATTGGGGGCCAAATGTCGAGGCTCCTTACTTCTTTTGAATGCAACTCGCACAAAAAATCTCTGAATGGTCTAATAATAAGCATCTGAAAGTTTAAGATCTTTCGAATGCAACAATGTGATCACTTTTCATCATAAACAAATTTTTCAAGCATCCATTTTTACCTGTTCCCATAAAGAGGGCAACGTTAGGAATAATCTGAATAAATTCACAGATATTTTTTAAACATTCTTTAATGCAATATATTTTCTAAATTCTAAAATATTCAGTAATGTTTTTTTACAGCGATTTATGCACAAAACCTTCATCTTGAGAACGAATGAAGATAGGAAGCCGTGTAATTGCTCCAAATGTGTGGTTATCGGGATAAGTAGCAAAAAAGTACACTTTCGATGACAATAGTAGCACACTTATTCGAGTCAGAAATATGGAAAATTATATTTCTTGCCTAACAATGATTTTATCATAAATTTAATTATTGCACTGCACTCTTATTACAAAACTGCACATTGTGGAGGCTCAAGATATAATATTTGCAAATAAATCGCCGTAAAAGTGAATCATTGAATATTTCAGAATTTTGATACATATATTGTATTAAAGAATGCTAAAAGAATATATGTGATTTTTTCCGATTTTTCCCAACTTAACTCTCTTTCTGGGAACAGGAGAAAGGAGGCGCTTCAAAAAGGAGGCTAAAAATCCTGTTTTTAAAGATGTTTTGCCCTCTAACTGTGTATAACAAATTTTGATGATAAAAATGATCATATCGTTAAATTCGGAAGACTTTAAGCTTTTAGATGATTTTTATTGGACAATTCAGATGTTTTTTTGCGGTTCACAACCAAAGAAGTGAGGAACTTTGACATTTGGCCCCGACTTCAGTAATATTTATTTTTTATAATGACTCCTACATAGAATATTCGCTCAAATACACACCCCCTTGTAACCGGACTTACGTCCTATATCAATTACAATAAAATAATGAATAAAATAATAATTAAAATATAAGAGGCGCAGTTACAGTTATTCGAAAAAGTCTCATAATACAGCTACCTTCCAATTTAGCGCCGTCCGATTTAATTCCGATTCCCCTCATTTGGTGTTCGAGTGTTCCTCCACTTACGATTCCGTCCTGAGGTGCTTCGGTTTATTTGAGATCATCCGATTTAGTTCAGCCACCGAATATATATTCTATTGGCCGACTTAATTCTGCTAATGAAATGCATTCATACTAAAGTGTGAAAAAAATTTTCATTGCAATTTAAGCGGCAATTTATTATTTTTATACGAAGAAATAAGTATGCCAACAGGATAAAAATTAAAAATGAGGTATTTTAGGACGAAAAAGAAGATTTTCTATGGCAGGCTTTGAAATATAGAATTCGAATAAAATCATGTCACTGCGTCTCTCTCAAGAGCTCTACAATAAAGATATAAAAAGATTATGAAACATTTTTTCTGTGTGAAAGCAAGAAAAAGAGAAATGGTCTTTTCTCAGTTTTCCATTTAGCCAAAAACAAACCTTGGATCTACATTGCTAGACTCTACAAGCAACTGAGACTGTCAGTATTAACCCAAAAATTATAGATTATATTCATAAAAGTAAAATGAAAGATTCCAGAAAACGTTAAAATCCTAACCTCATAAACTTCTAACTAAACGGTCAATTTTAAATCCAAGTATCAATTCGCGCTTAAAGATGATTGCGTGAGTTTTGAACGATCAATAATTTCGCGCATGCTATTACGAAATGGTAGGGATAACGTGGGTCCGCGCGCGTTCCGAAGTCAGTCGAAAAGATTGGAGAGTTCTATTCCTTTTGCGAGCTCAGAGGGTGAGCTACGTTTGGGACTCTCTCTGCGCTCAGAGGATATCAAGCAGGGAGTTACATCCTCTAACAACGATTTATAGGAAAGCAAAAGCAATCCTAAATTTGAAAAGTTTTCTAATGTTCAGAACATTTAACGCGGGCTTTTATCTTTTAATTTCGTGAAATTGATTAAATAATTTGGCCATTAACTAAGCATAAGTTGACGTTTGATTTTGTGACAGCTTTGTACTTCATTTCATGAAGACCTCGCTGTTCAGAATTGAATATTAATTTCGGAATCCAAGGGTAAATAATTTTGATTTATTTTCTAAAAGTAAATTCTTTAAATAAAATGTGAGTCAAGAGAAGATTTATCTCGTGACAGCTTTGTACTCTATCCTACTTGATGGAAACCTCGCTGTGCGAATAAGTCTTTGATTGTAAGCTCTGAACTTTTGATTTAATTCGAGCAATGATTTGCATTACAGCTTTTCACTCTACTTCGTGGAGACCTCGCTGTGCGGAATCTTTGCACCTATTTTGAAAGAAATTTTAAGAATAGTATCAGTTAATTCAAGTGAGTATGACTGACCCCATTGTCATGAATTTTATAATAGAAACAAACATTGCGCAATCATGTCTCACATGAGTGATCCCCACATCCATTTAAAGGATACATTAGTTCATTAACTTATTAGAATGAATCGAAGCGATCATGTCCTCTGTCTCGAGTCTCCTGCGATAATTAATTATGGATCTCCAGACAATTATATCTCGAAATAATTTCTAGTTGCGAATTATATTGCATTATTAGTTAACTTTGATAATAAAGTTGTTAGGGCTATTTCTAATATCCTTCCAGCATTGGAACTATGGTGATAATCGGTTACCATCTGCTGATTAGGACATAGTAATTATCAAATTGAACTAATTTTTAATAATTAATCGTATTATTAAAACTGTTCGATATGCGACATTTATATTAAATAAAAGTAAAGTCATAAAGAATATCATCAAAGAATATATTAAAGAATATTATTAAGGAATATCAATGATAAAAGAATTATATTATAAAAGAGAAATGTTACACAACATATATCCCAAATCTAAATATTCTCGCACAAATTCGCAGTACCCTTCTTTTCTGTCTTTCTTTATACTTGCAATAGGTATAAAGCAATAGGTGCTATTGCTATTAAATTTTTTTCCAATTTATTCTTTTTCTATTGTGTATGACAAACAGTTAAGTTTGATTTCGAACATTCTTGTGCAGGCTGTTCAGCTGATTTTTTTACTATGTGTTACTTTGGATTCATGACTCTGTGATTGTTCATGATCTTTTGGTATGTGACATAATGAATTGTTTTTTTCTCGCAATGATGACATGGACCAGCTTTACAGTCTTTCACAAAATGATGGTCTCTGAAACAATTAACACAAATCCTCTACCGTTTTAGATCAGAAATTCTATTTTCTATTGTCACAGATAAAAACCATTCGCAACAGTATAAATAATTTTTTTTTTTATTATTACACCATTAAGTCATTTCCCTTCGGGGTAGACGTGACTCACTCGGCAGGGGAAAGGAGTAGTGTGTGGAAGGGGTAGAGCGAAGAACCTCACGAAGTCGTTATTTAAGGTTCCCCACTTGGGTCCATTAACAGCCAAGGTCTTTGTTTCAGGCGTCATTCACTCTACTGACACTCTTTTTATTAACTATTTGCCGCCATACTTTCCTGTCCTGGCATACTTCTCTAGCTTCTTTTATGCCCATGAATTTTTTCATGCAGGCTCTTGTGTTTCTGTGACTTCTTATGTCTCTTCTAACTAGGGTCTCATTCACACATTCTAACCATTCTATCCGCGGTCTACCCCTGGGCACGTTGCCATTTACTTTACCTTGATACACTTGTTTCGCTAGTCGTTCATTTGGCATTCTCTCAACATGTCCGAACCATCTTAACCGATTTCTTTCCCATGTGTCTACTAGCGTCTCTTCTGCGCCACATTCTTTTAAAATTATCTCGTTACTTACTTTGTCAATTAGGGTTTTCCCGCTTATTATGCGCATGAATCTCATGTCAATTGCGTTAATTTTACTCTTATCTTTTTCTTGATAAGTCCATGTCTCGCTAGCGTATAGTACAGTCGGTACAAATATAGAATTATATATTGCTATTTTAGCTTTATTTGATATATTGTTACTTCTGATAAGGGGACCTGCTCTACCAATAACCTTCTTACCTTAACTTATTCGTCTATCTAATTCCTCATCTATCTTCCCGTCCCTAGTAAATAAGCTACCAAGGTATACGAACTTATCAACTTGTTCAATTCTCTCATCATTTAA
>NC_046660.1:141758343-141760341 GCF_010883055.1 Belonocnema kinseyi
ATCTCCGAATTGTCTCCTAAAATAGTCTCTGAAAGCCTCTAGTATTCCATCTGCATCATATACCATTTCCCCCCTACTATTTCTCATGTTGACAATTTCTGTTCTTTTGTTTCCTTTCATTTTTTTATAAAGTAGTTTCCTGCCTCCTTCAAAGTCGTTTTGTACTTTTATCTCTTCTTCTGCTCTAATTGTATATTTACTTTCTTTAACTAATCGTTTAAGTATCCTGTTTTCGCGTCTATAATCATTTCTACGTCTACTTATTTCCTCATTGCTAAGACCTGCGATTTTCAAAGTTCTCTTGTACGCTTCTCTTTTTGCTTTTTGGGCAGCCTGAATTTCATCATTCCACCACGCATCACCAGACATTCTTCCTACAACTGCGGTACCACACACTTCGATCGTGCATTTTTGAGATCAGAAGGTAATCATGAGTATTGCATTCAGGACCAACAACAACAAAGTCAATTATACTGCGGCTATTTCCTTTAGACCAGGTGTACATGTGGATCATTTTATGCCTAAACCAAGTATTTGTAATAAACAGACCCCTTTCTAAGCATAGACCAACTAATTTATCTCCGTTATAGTTTGTTCTTGGATCCCCAAAATGACCTAATACTCTTTCTGTATCCTGATTTTGGATGCCCACCCAACCGTTCATGTCTCCTAGTAGAATTATTCTTTCCCCATGTTCGCAGATGTTTATTGTGTCATTTAAAGTGTTCCATAAGGCGTCTTTTACTTCTCTAGGATCACTATCAAACGGCGCGTAGCGTGCTGTAATAAATAAGCTTCTGATTCCTACTTTCATTCTAGCCCACAGCAGTCTGGGAGACACGAAGCCATGGTCTCCGAGATGCTGCTTTGCTCTTTCATTCAAAATGAGACCTACTCCTTGTTTACCATGTGATTCACAGTTTATTCCTGACCATATTTCAAATCCGCCTTTCAACACGCCGTTTTTTATGTCTTTAGTTTCGCATCCCTTTTTCTTTGTTTCGGGCACACATAAAATATCGAGTTTCTTCACGTCCACAGTTTCACGCAATTCTTTTACCTTGAGATCATTTACTCCCCTAGCATTCCAAACACCCAGTCCCCATTCGTCGCCTGAAACATGACCTTTAGATTTTCCGTGTGCATGCCTTTTGTCATTAAAAGTTCCAGTCCTTTCCGAGGCTATTTTGTAGTTTGTATTATTCATTGTTTAGATTATACGCCCAACTAACACCTTTAAGCAATAAGTTTATTTTCTGAGTCGAAATCATGTCAAAGTTAGGTATCAAATCGTCATATGGTGGATATTGTAGTTCTAACGTCAGTCCCACTAAAAACTTCAGTTAATAAGGGAGGGTTGGGTCACCAGCCTTCAGCAGCGTTGTCATATATGGAAGTTAGTATCTGGCCGTCTTCTCAGACCGTCACCAAAGACACATATATATATATATATATATATATATATATATATCTTGTGTGTTTATTTTAGGCCTATATCTTTGAATTTACAATAAAAAGCGAGCCCCGCCCCCGGTTCAAAATCTCGGCGTTATTTTTAGTTTATAGGTTTAAATCTCCTTTGTTTTCTGTCTTTTATCGTAAAATTATAATGAATTGCTATGAATTACTTATCTTTAAGTACGTTTCCAGATTTCCCAGTAACTGCATATCGAAGCACAATTTTAAGAAAGTGCATTTATACCAAATTAAACATTTTCTATTTTGCTTTTTCTCCAACCGAGTATATAAGAGACCGCTCTCTTTCAAATTTGCCACGGAACTGTTAAGTAAAATACAAGATAATGTAGGGGTCGACTTACGACTGCGTCATATCCGAGAGTCGTTAAAAATCGTCCTGTTTCAGATTCTCTGAAAACCCATAAATACATATATATTTTCGGTTTTGATTCTTCTAGAATCAAACCGAAGGGCCTATGACAAAGCCACCGAACGCGTCCTCGGGTTGCGGATAGAGGGTCCCTGTACCAAGGGTTTCTG
>NC_046660.1:141760441-141768197 GCF_010883055.1 Belonocnema kinseyi
CATAGCCAAGGAGAATGAAAAGAAAGAGAGGTATCGAAACCTTATAAGGGAGTTGCAACGATTGTACCCGGAATATTCTGTTAAAATGATCGTCCTTATCATTGAAGAAATATAAGGAATTTCATATCCATTTGATGGCCGAACCGCAAATAGGCCACGTTCGCCTATTCTATAATCTCGATATATTTATACGCCAACCATTTCTCAACTATCTATACATCGCTGATTCGTTTCGAAAGACCAAACAATGATGCGAGTGTGATACTAAATAAATTCAATTCGATTTCTATAAAATGACTACTTTTATTCTCAATGATAAACTTGGTTACAAACGAGATTTCTTTGATGGCAACTTCGCAAAACATTCACACTTCGTTTATTAAAAAAAGATTCGGTAAAACTGAATTGCTGGTAAAGCAGGAAAAGAAGGAAGCAAATTTAAAATTACCAAAGTTCGCACAAAACAGATTTTATGTTATGTATTTAAAAAGCCTTTTAATTTAAGTTCATGTTTTCACAAGTTTGAACTGGGAACACACTTTGACGTGTAATTCATTCAGTTTTACCATTTAAAATTGTATCTTGGTCAAGAAAAATCGTAAATACGGCTGTTTTACATTGAAATATTCACTAAATAATATTAGAAATGTGTTCAGAGTTCTAATGCTGCATGTTAAATAGTAAATCTATTCATTAACTTCTTTCCGTGACCGAATTGCAACATAAAAATAAAATATTTATCTTCGAAACCTGTGAAAAAATAAACCTAAATTCAAAGACTTCTAAAATATATGACATAAAATCATATTGTTATTTGTTTTCATTGAACTTTTACTCGGATAAACCCGCTTATACATCATAGCCACGGACAAAGTCAAGTGACTGATGAGATTAGAATGTTATAAGTTAATTCAACTAATTTAATACGATGCTTGAAACCTCCTGCGATGATATTGTAGGTATAGGATTACGAGCGGCCACGAGCGTTGGAGGTAACAACAGTGACCTCTGGATACTTTCTCAGAGCTACCATCTGCCACTTCACGGGTTTTTAGGCGCTCACTTCCTGATGATAAAGATTGTTTCTTACAGTGCGACAGGTGTTTAATAAAACCGCCTTGTGAGCTGCTGTCAACACCCTACTGACTCCTAAATGTTCAAGATATTCAGTGCATCTTGCGTGCACATTGCCTGTAGCCGAAATCACAATGGGATGAAACCGAAATTTCCCATGATTTATGGAACCTTTTCCTTATTCCTACCCACCCTCCTTTCTTATAATAAAATCCTGAAGAGTGTGGGGTTGTATTGTAATTTACATACTGGGCTGTTCTTGCTCCACAGTATGTGTCATGGAACACGTATAATTCCTTTGGAAAATTCTTTGCACAAAAGCGGCATTTCGACTCTTCTATCTTGACTTTCCTATTTTCCAGTTTCCTTTCCTGGTCATTTTTATTTTCATCCATCTTGTGATACTAGAAGAAATCAAACTGTTTGTGTTCGAGTTAGTGTTTTTGTCTTTTCTATATTTTTTGTTGATGTGTTCATTTATTTTGTTTGTATGTGACTTCAATTCATTTATTTTTTTATTTGTATTTAATTAACCGTTTTATTTTTTGGTTGGTGATTTACCTTTGGAAAAAAATTTGTAATGTCGCTATCGTTCCATTTACCTAGACTTTTTTGTCTTAATCCTTTTATTTCATAAGTAGTGGGAGATATTTTCTTTTTAATAAAAAATGGACCTTTATAATTTTCCAGTAATTTTCTCGTTTGACTTTTTACTTTACTTGATATATCTTTGTTTCTTAGTAAAACTAGTTCGTTTACTTCATGCATGCTTGCATGTATTTATCGCGAATTGAAAATCTGCAATATTTTCGTGTAAAATTCTACAAGTTTCCCAACGAGATGACATTCAGATTCTGTCGTTATTGCATTTTATTTTTTAATTTAAATTATTTCCACCCACTTCGTGAATAAAACTACAAATACTAATAAATACTAATTTCTTGCTTTTCTTATTGGCAATGGGCCCATTACATCTGCTGCTACTATTGTCCATGGTTCTTCTATAATACGCTTTCCCATAACACCTATTTTCTGTTGGTTAACCGGTTTTATTTTCTGACATATTTCACATTGTCTTACATACTTAACTGTATCCGAGTACATCCCTGGGCAAAAATAGTCTCTAGTCATTCTTGCATACGTTTTCTCGATTCCTAAATGCCCTAATTGTTTTTTGTTGTGATTTTCTTTTAGGACCAGATCTCTTAATCTTTTAGGTATTGTTAATTTCCATGAATTTTCTCCCGGTAATATTAAACATTTAAGCGGATCCGTCCTACAAAAATAGAATTGACCGTCCCTTATTCTCCAATTATTATTTTCTTCAGGTCTTTTCCTCACTTGATTTATTTTTGTGGAATACCAATGGTCAGTTTCGTCTTTAATGTCTATGTCTGGTTTTTCTAAACTGGCCGCTGATATTGATACTATACTTATATGTGGTTCGCTTGTTTTTGATAATGCATTTGGTACGATATTTTGACTATCTTTTCTATATATATAATCTCGTAATCCTATTCTGTTAACTCTAGTGCCCATTTTGTCAATCGTCCTGTTAGGTTTTTAAAATTGTGTAGCAATTTTAATGCAATATGGTCTGTTAGCACTGTAAATTTGTAGCCTTCCAAATAAGGTCTGAATTTTCGATTTGCCCATACTACTGCCAGGCATTCTTTCTCTGCATAAGCGACTAAAAATTATTTCCGTATATATTTTGGTTCAATACTGCCCCTAATCCTGTATCAGACGCGTTTGTTTCTAACTGAAACGGGCAACTAAAGTCCGGATATGCTAAAATAGGAGATGTTGTTTATAAATCTTTGATCGTTTGCTTTTCTTGTTCTTGTTCTGCTGACCATTCCCATGTTGTACCTTTTCTTAACAACTTATTCAGAGGTTCGATTACCTCTGCAAATCGTGCAATAAAACACCTATACCAGGAAGCCATACCTATCAGTCTTTGTAATCGTTTCAGTGTTTTTGGTTTTGGAAAATATAATATTGCTTTAATCTTTTCCTCGTTTACCTGCAGACTCTTCTCGTTCACTATGAATCCCAAGTATTTCACCTGTGAGCACCCGATCCCATTCTCCCGGAATAATTATCAATTCGGCTTTGTTTAATTGATCTAATATTATGTTTAAATAGTGTAATTGTTCTTCGAATGTCTATGTTACTATTAAAATTTCGTCTAAATATGCAAAAACTTTACGTTTTAGATCTGGGTGATAATTTTATCTATCAGGAGTTCGAATGTTGCAGGTGCATTAGTTAGACCAACAGCCATACGCTTAAACTGAAACATTCCTTTACCTGGGATTGTAAATGCTTTTATTTCCTTTAATTATTCTTCTAAAGGTATTTGATTGTATGCCCATTTTAAATCTATTTTAGATATATATTCAGCTGTTCTAAGTGTGTCCAAAATTTCGCTCATTAGCTTAATTGGGTACCAATCTTTCTTAGCAATGCAGTTTACTTTTCTGAAGTGTAAATAAAACCTATATGTTCCATCTGGTTTCTTTATAATAACAACTGGATTGGACCAATCTGAACGAGAATATCTATCCTAAGTTTTGTTAAATTTGTTGGTTTTAATTCTTCTGTTGTTTCTGCTATTTTGTTCCTTAATAATATTTCTAGCTTTTTCTGTTTACTTTCAGTTAATTCTCTTATCCCTTCGAATTTTACCGACGCAAAGATTTCGTTTTTTGTTTATTTCGGTTTTCTTTCTTTAATATTATTCAATAATATCGCTCTGTTTTTAAAGTTATACCAATTTCTACTGTTATTTAATTTGATATTTCGCTTATTGTTTCATCTTTCCCGTTATTTTCTTCCCTATTCATTGATGGGGCTAATATTCGATTCGGGGTTTTTTCTAGGGAAGGTAATTTTTTATGGTGGAAATTTTCGTTTTCCTGGATCGGGTTATTTTTGGTATTCTGCGATTTTAGGGAGATGTTATTTCTTTATTCCTTTTTACTCATTTTATTTTATAAATTTCCTGTTTTTAAACTAACCTTTGATCCAAATTTAATTTTCTCTGATTGCAATTTCTTATCTGCTTTATTATCTTTACTTTTTTTCATTTCTTCCCATTCTCGGGTCTGGGTGCTAACATTTTTTACTAACCCCAATTCTATTTTAGTAAATGGTTTTGGAAGAGCTCTGGAATGAGCCTCCATTGAATATAAAATGTGTGGTTTTTTCGAGAGCCACCACATTCGAGTTTCAAAATTCATTCCGATACCAATGTTTTTTAACATATCATTTCCTATAATTCCTACTCATTTTAATTTTGGGACCAATCTAAATATAATTATTTTCCCTTCTTGTCCTATTTTAATGAAAATTTCTAAATGTCCTAATATGTCCACTTCCTGTCCGTTTGCTACCATTCATTTGTTGGAATTTGGTTCTACGATTTTATATCGTGATACTCTTATTTTTTCTAATAATTCTTTACCTACGTAAGAATGTGTTTCTCTAGTTTCGATCAAAATTCTAAATAATTCTCTATTAAATTCTACTAGTAAATGGAACCTTGTTTCACTTGGGATGTCTTCGTCGGAATTTAATTTCTCGGGCGATTCTCTATTTCCGGAAGGCACTTTCGCCCTTAGTGCCTGCCTGTCGCGTTTCCCTGGTAATAATAGCATTCTTTTTTAAAATGCCCTGTTTTTTCCGCATTTAAAACATTTTAAAGGTTCTTGATTTTGTGCCTCTTTATTTGGGTTCGACCCGTCCTGTGCGCTTGAACGAGTATCTTCAATTTTTGGAGGTTTAAATCCTTCCTTATTATTTCTTTTATTTTGCGATTTTTGATTTTGACTTTAGTGACTACCACTTGCGTTTGCTTTTTCCGTCGTTTTTGATAGTCCGGGGGTAATTCGGTTATCGCTAAGGGTGAATTTTTATCACTTTGATATGCGTATGGTGGGGTGAATGAAAAATTCGGCCATTGATTCCATGGGTTAAACGGATACCTGTGTCCTCCACTTCGACCTCTACCGTTCCATCCCCTATAACTACGGTTATTCTGAAATCGGTTTCGATCATTTCGACTTCCTTGCTGATCCTGATACCTGTTATCTAATGCCTGATTATCCTGGTTTTTCCATTCATTCTTTTCCTGATTTTGATCTGGAGTTTTATCAACATTTTTACCCTGATCATTTATTTAATTATTGTTGCGTCCTTTACTATTTGTGTCTGCTACATTTAATACCTGTCCTCTAACTTAATAATCTAATATTTCTTCCTCAAATCGTTTTGCTCTGTCTATTAATTTTTCGAATGTCTCGTAAGTATCTCGCGGGATATGCATTTTATATTCCAATCTTAAATTTTTGCACGTCATATCTAATTCCCACTTTCATTTTTCCCTAGGGCTTCATTTCGTGAATAATTCCCTGATTTTTGAGGAAAAAGACTGAATATCTTCTCCTTCTTCCTGATTACAAAATCTGATTTTGTTTTTGATTTGTTCCCTAAATCTTCGGTCCAAAAATTCTTTTTTAAAATCATCTTTGAATTACTGTAAAGTAGTCCAATTATCTTTCCTTACTTTATACCACGCTTTATTTCTTCTAATAAAATTGCTTTCAAATTTTGCAAAACGTGTTTGTCACTAAGTTCATATCCTTCTTCAAATTCCTCTAATTCCTCTAAAAATTTTGCTGGGCTATCTAGCGTATTATTTCTGAACTGAAATGACCAATTACACATGATTTTAAATGGTGTTTGCACTATACCTAAAGGGAAACTATGTGTTAAGTAACTCGTTTTCTCTGTCTAAATATTCTTTGTTTCCCATATGAAGTTGATGTGAACTTGGTATCCTATTTTGTACTTGTGTTTCTATGTATTGTCCTGTGTTAGTTTCATTGTCTGTGTGAGTTTCCCTTTTGTGTATCTCTTTTGTGTATTCTCGACTGTTTCTACTGTATGTCTTTTCGTATTTTCTTTTTAATTTTTCAAGTAACTCCCTTTCTCGACTTTCTATTTCTTATCTTTCTGTTATTTTATCCTGCTTTTTTGTACATGTATTTCTTCGAACTACTGTCCTGTAAGTTGTTCGTTTGTTCCTATCTTCTATGATTTCAAAATCGCTATATGAATCTATGTCTTCCCTATGTCTTTGTTGTTGTCTAACTTTCAGATTTTGAAATCTTGTTCCTAACATTAAGTCTTCAATTTCATCGTTTTTATGTACATCTGTTTTTGCTCTGAAATTTCTACTTTGAACCCTACTTTCTCTTTCTATTTCAGGTTCTTCTTCAAAATTGACCGTGTTTTGAGATCTACGGCTCTAACAATTTTCAGTTATTCTTGTTTTGTCTGTTCCCGGATTATTAGTTGTTCTATGTTCAAACGAACTGCGAGCCCTTGAGTTTGGATTACGAATTATATATTTTGTTAACTTTACCGTTTCTTCGCGTAATTTCCTATAACCCTCTCTTATTCTATTCGCATCTGTTTAGAAATACATCAACTTATCTATTTCTCTTAAGAATTGCTCGTTATTATCTAAAAATGAGTCGATTTCAAATGTTTCCTCACGTACTTTTTGACCTGTTTCAATGTTTATTTCTACTCTCGACCTGTCCTGGGAAAATTTTTGGTTTTTTCTACCATTTTCAATATCCATTCTACTTAATGTTGCCCCGAAAAATTCTCCGCCATTCTCTTCCACATTTATTTTATTACTAAATGGGATTTTATCTTTATTTGCATTGAATGGCGTATTTAGGGGAAGATAATTTGATTGTAGGAACGTTGCGTCAAATTTGGCTTGATTTATTTTCTCTATAGTCTCGCCTGCTAATTTTCTTGTCATACCTATACGAATCATCCTATTTACGTCTGTACTGTTTATCCTATCAATTCCTTCTCTAGTAACTGGGTTTTTTCTGGACTAATTACCTCTATCTCTTCCCATGAAACCTGTGTTATTTGGTTTTGTACCTAATGTACTGTGGTTATGGTGTACTATCTGTTGAGGTTGGGTTGGAAATCGAAATCGATCTGCTATGTGAAAGTCGGTATCGGTGTCTGTGTCTGTTTCTCCAACATCTGTTCGAGTGGTCTTCCTCGCATTTACCGCAGTATTTCCGTTCCTAAGAATCATGATTTTTTTTATTTTCAAGTTAATTACTATTTATTAATCACAAATTGTATCCTATTTTTTAATAAGAACAGCGAGGGACCAATGATTCGCGAGATACCGCTCGGGGTTGGCGCGACTCACGGTCGCAGTGCCACGTTCCACTCCCTCTTTACCTCGATCTCAAGAGTTATGGCAATGTCCTGACATTGATCTATTGTTTTATTTTTCCTATCCTCTCTTTCTTACTTTAATAATTTAATTTCACACATATTTGTAATTTCAGTTTCGTCTAACCTCGCTAACATTTCTCCAATTATAACTTGTTTTTGTCGAATCACTGTCAATTTTCTGTGATAACAATTTTGAATTTGTTTTCATTTTCTCTTTTACGTCACATTATCGAATTTATCATTTGAAATTAATTACAAATTGCGTGAATTTATTAACATTTTTCTCTTTTTCTTTCCTTTTTAGAATTTTTACTTTATTTTTCCTGTAATTTCGCGCTTTTTTACAAAATTATGTCTTGTTTTCCATTAAGTGTTTTTTTAATGGTTTTTCTACCTAACC
>NC_046660.1:141768297-141773579 GCF_010883055.1 Belonocnema kinseyi
TACATGGTTACATATATAGCATATTTCAATCATCAATTTTATACGAGAATTTTCAATATTTTGATCTATTACAAAAAACCACTGACTTCCTTTTCTCAGCTTGGTAATGAATTATGTGCTCCGCACTTGGCAACTGCCATTTTGGAGAATTTGAAATTTTGCGATAATATGTGGGTTTTCTCGGAAGGTCGCCAGATATAACGGAGTAGCTATGATCATTTATTGGTTGTCCTACCGTTGAATATAGCTTGTATATGGATGCCAACGGGCAATGATAATAATCCTGGAGAACTCTGGTAGCTGCTTCCAGATGTATGGGGACTGGCAAACGTTCTGGACCTCTCATAAATAAGGAAACCCTCGGCACAGATTCATCCTGGGCACTCGCGAGAGACACTCAGTTATCCGCGATATTCTAATTACCGGTTTCTGGGGAACGCGTAAGAGCTGACCGGTCAGTACGCGCGAACTTGGGTAAACTCGACTTTGGGACTGTCGCGTCTTCCTTTCCGTTCCCGGGAGTGAGCGGGAAACCTCCGATTATTCGTGAATAATCGGAGTGTTTCAAAAAATTGTATAAAAATGTGACCAGGGCCTGTTCACCCGGGCTTTCGATTGCAACTGCGTCCCCCCCCCCCCCCCCCCCCCCTTTGTACGGGACGTTGTATATAGTACCCCCTTAATTATTTTGGACTTTGTTTTTAATACCTTCAGAATCCGATAGTGTCTTATTTTAATTGCGTGTCCATATTTATGTGAAAGTTGTATTTGTCTTTTTTGGAGACATTCGGATTCTGATTTCTATTTTTATTTAATTTTTGGTCTATTTCCTGATTCTAATAGCGTTAGCAGACACCGAAACGCTGAAGAGTTCTCTCGGAGTGTTTATCCCGCAAAATCTGCACCCTAACCTATCTTCTACTTTGCTTCCTTATACCCACAATATAAATCCTAATCCTAACATAATTATCCGTTGCTATTACTATCTAGTACTTTTTCTTTTCTTACATGTAATTTCCATTTGCATAGTCTATTAAATTTCACGGCTTATCTTTACTCGAACTTTATTTCCTCTATTCTAAGTCCATCGATGTCTTCCTTGAATAGAACTTGAAACAAAAAAAAAACAAAAAAAAAACATGTTATTTGTTTGTGTCGATTTCTGTTTTGTATGTGTATATTTCTTGTGATAAGACTGTATATTTGTGCATCTTGTGTGCACATCGCCTGTAGCCGTTGTATAGACTGACTCCAAATTTCGGTTAAGTGGACAAAAAATGTCGATGATGTAGACTCTTTCACCTTTTTTTCTCGCATCACGATGTCAGGTCAATTGGCCCGGATGAAATGATCCGTTTGGATGGTAACATCCCAATATAAGATGTAATCGTCGCTTTCTAAAACGGGCATTGGAATGTATCTATAAAAAGGCATCCATTCTTTTAAGAGTCCTAGGTTTAGGGCAACTTGTTGATGTATAATGCCGACTACAGCATTATGTCTGTGCGTATATTCTCACTGAGCTATTACGCAACAGCCATCAATAATGTACTCGATGGATTCGTTGGTATCTCCACATAATCGGCACCGGTATTTCCTGGTACTGGCAACCTTGTCCAGTATCGCAATGACGTATTCTTCCCTCTTTGAATACAGAATACTCTTCCTTAGCCAAATATTGGATGCCTCACTATCCACTTCATTCATTTTGATCAGTGGTTAGGCTTGTCTTAATTTTCGTATGCCGAATACCCTTAGATTCAAGAGTCCCCAGATATTTATATGATTCGCCTGCAGTCATTGTCTCTATGTCATTTTCGAACTCATTCTCTGACTCTGCGGTCCCTAATCCCCCTCTGATTAAATGCACTGTTCTACATTTATCTATTCTGAACTCCATGTCGATATCGTTGGAAAACTGCTTTGTGGCATCGGTCACTTGCTGCAGTTTCTTGACTGAACTAGCATACAGCTTCAGGTCATCCATGTAAAGAAGATGGGTCACTTTATGACCATCCTCATTATCATGACTTCTGAACCCATGAGACATGCTGTTTAGTGTGATGACTGTAAGACATTTATAAATTGTTGGAAGACAGGCTATCGGTCGAAAGGCAGATGGAGTTTGAGCGTCTAGTTTTTTTGGTATCATATACGTAGTACTCTGGAGCATAAAACCTGGTATTAGATCTGGGTGTTCAATGATCTTCTGAAAACACCTTGCCAACGCAAGATGCACACTCGTCAGGTACTTTTACCAGAAGTTGTGCACCATGTTCGGACCTGGAGCTTACCAATTACTTGCCCTTTTCAAGACCGCTGAAACATCTAAAGCTGTGATGTGTTTCAGTTTCATTTCAAGGCTATTGCTTGCTCTTGATTCCTCCAGTTTGAACCACGCAGTGTCCAAATTGCATCTGTTCATTTTTCCCCAAACACCCGACCAGTAGTTAGTCATATCTTCCAATTGAGGGAATTAGGTGTCTTGCTGGTTATTTGTCTTTACTCTCAGTTCACGATAGAATCTTCTTTCAGCCGTCTGAAAGTTTAGATTTTGTCGCTTTCGTGCACTACTTTTCTTGTACCGACGCAGTCTCTTGCAGTAAGAACATCAAGACTGTGTCGTTGGGAGTCTATAATCTCATCCAATATTGCTGATGTTAATGTCTCGATGTTCCGAGGGTGGATGATTTTAGTGACATAGTTTATCAGCTTTCTGGCACTATTTCCTTTTTTATTGTGAGTTAATCGATCTAATTTGCACCTTACTTTGCTGACCTCCATATCCAACCTGATCTTCCATGGTGGATTTCGATCCCTTGCTTTGACAAAAACTGCATTTGCAGGCCTAGTTTTACGGTGCAACGTTCTAACGGTGACACAGCTGCACAGTATACAAGAGTTTGCACCTCTTACGCAGTTGTGCTACGTTCAAATACGTAGGTAAAACCTTACTGTCGAGATTTGCTATTAGTGCACGCAGATCATTTGTGATGTTCATCTTGGGCAGAGAATGCCTTAGTTTTGGTTCTACATATCTGAACTCTAGTAAAGCATGACCAAAATTTCTTTCAAGGTGCTGTAGTTTTTCTGGGTTTTCCCTACCCACATCATCGTTATTAATATCCGGAGGTGGTTCTAATGGATTCGGTTCATGATGTTCATTTTCCCTAGCACCTATGCCTTTAGCATCAATCAAGTATTCGTTTTTCACACGTTGCAAGGCAAGTTCATCAATAGGAAGCTGCTGTTCCACTTCCATTTTGATAGCAGCTATCTCAACAGCTGAAGCAAGTCTGTTTACAGATATTGAGCGTTTTTGACCTGCCACATTCTGCTCATTTATTTTTGTGGCTAGCTCTGGGCATTTAAGTAAGAAGAGTCTATGATGTACTCTGCTCACACTTTGCCACATTTCTCTGCCAAAATATAAAGGCGCATAATATCTCTGTTCATATGATATGTCCATTTTCGTCGCTTTTTTGGTTGCTGAACCTCTGATTTTGCCTCTGGTTGTATAAGGCCATCCACCTCAGGAGGATATGGTGGTCTTGGTGCATCAATAGGTTGAGGAAGAACATGAATTGCTCCTGCTTGACCGTTTGACGTGGCTTGCTCTAACTGATGTTCATTGCCGTCGTTTTTCCACGCCAAATCTACCTGTTGTTTAATCTCCATTGCTCGGTCTTCTGTCACGTGTACATTAGTCCTAATGTCCCTCAACTTAGCGATAAGATCTCTTAGTGCGACTTTTTGTATATTAGAATACTTTGCAACAAATTTAGTTCTTAAATTGTATCCTTTTTCCATTTTCGTTTCAAAGTTCGCACTTTCGTAATAGAGATGCACCAATTCCTCTTTCAATGTGGTATCCCAATTGATGCTCTCCCATGGTATTTCTGTCGAGGTGTTTGGCTGCAAATAGCTAACGTCAGCTAAAGCATCCTCAGCAGACACAGTTGATGTTCCACTGCTTACCTTTTGTGACCAGCTGTTTGATTAGTGAAATCTGCCTGACAATCTCGCAGCTCACCATCGCCACCGGCCCGCATGCTGTGGCCCCCAGCTGTGGCTCCAGAGGCGCCCCGACGATACTCGGGAAGCGACAAGCGTTTCAAAACCTTTAATATACTCTCCATTTTTCATTTATGGGTTTTGGTGTTCTACTTAGTCCTTCTTTTCTTCGTTGTCAGCCTATTTGGCATGGGAAACCCAGCCAGTAGCAATTGATGCATAGCCCTCAAAGTCATGAGAGGAAAACTCAAGCCTTACCGCGACATTAACGCATATCACCTTTGGTATAGAGGAACATATTTATTATTATTATTTATTTAGAATATGTTGTATTGATGTTGCCAGAGGCTTAAGATGGTTACTGCCCAATAGATCGAAGGCATTTTTGGTTAGAGTTGGATTTTATCTTGATTATTTAACACGGGGCTGTCCCTGTATATATCATCAGTCGCGGACGCATTTTTATAATGCAATCAAGTGATCTGACGAGAACAGTGTGCCCGACATATTGGGCAAAACCTGGTTTCTACTCCATCATTGGCGGATTGGGTTGCAGTCAAGTAAACGATGGGGTGACCTGCAGCTTAAGGTGGGTTCCAAACCAACAGAACCTCGGTAAAGGTACATAAAAAAATTTCCAGAGGTACCGGCTGAGGGATCAAACCCCGGACCTCCAGACTTCTGAAGTGAATTCCGAGCGTCTAACTAACTGAGCCACCAATTATTATTATTACTAATATTATTATTTCATTAATTATGGAGATCAACATGTGAAATAACATTACTTTTTTTATTTACATTTCTGAAATAAAAGTTGGAGTTTCATGGTGGCCTTACTTTGGGTATGAATACAATAGAGCAATAGAAACCAGTCAATCGTCTTCTCCTAATTTGCTCTTTAGTTTTCATCCTACTTATTTATGGCTATTATTTAAGGCTTTTTCATACGATAAAGGGAGTCAGAGGAATAAAAATAATAAATTTAAATAGAAAGTAAATGTAACTAAATATTTATTGTCGTTTTATTAAAAAATTAAATAATTATTTACCAGCGATTTTTTGAGCAATTCTTTATCAAAATCATTAGAATTCTTTGAATTAAAAATAATTAATTTAATTTACAATTCTGCATCAATTATTAATAACGCAGCCACACAAAAAAAGTTTGCGGATCTGGTAACAAGACATACGTATTCCTATGGATTTTGGGGCGCTGAATTCAAATTCGGTATCAAAAATCACCCATCACGTCATGGTTGAGCCATAAC
>NC_046660.1:141773679-141790916 GCF_010883055.1 Belonocnema kinseyi
AAGCATATTTTCCCAGTAGCAAATGTGTGCTACATCGAATGGGTCAACTCGAGCCTAACCTAGAAATAAATTTAACCTAACCTAACCTAACCTCACGAAACATAATTAAACTGATTGTGTTGTCCCGTTGTGTTTGCGGTACCGTTTCATTCTGCTTTGACTTAACCAACATAGAGGGTCAACCTATCCTAACATAACAAAACCTGACCTCACCTAACTGATTACGCTGGCAACCCCATTCTTGCGTACTTTCATATTTTGGCATTAATAGCAGTAAATGTTTGGAGTTTCGTAAGCGCTTGTTGCTAGCATTATTCGCCTGTGTCTGTAACCAGGGCACCTCCACGTGGTGACGGTGGGCAACGGTTCACATTGGCTGAGTCCCTGGGTAAATAGCGTTCATGCCGTCATGGCAGACACAGGTAAAAAGTGTATTACAATGCAGGGAAAAACCCCAGTATCGGCGTCTGGTCAGGGTGGGAAAGCGGGCTCTCCGATGTCGTCCTCATGCAACCGTAGCTCTTCATCAATGGATCACTTGGTTGGTGTAGAGTCTCATGCTACAAGGAAAAAAACCGCGAGCATTTCTCAATCGTATGCCTGCAAGAATAGCTCAGATTCTTTCTGTTACATTTGCAGTAAATATGAAGTGAGCAGTTTGCGAAAATCAATCGACGAGGAAGTGAAAAGTCTTTACGAAAAGTGTTTTGACCGTAAATTGCTGCACCAAGAAACAAAATGGATTCCTCACATCATTTGCAATTTCTGCAGACTTATGTTGTATCGTCTAAAAAATTCAAACAACGAAAAGTACCGCAAGTACTCTACATCAACCACATGGAAAAAACCCGTTATGGCGAAGGACTGTTACTTTTGCATGAATTCCGTCAAAGGGTTCAACGCTAAAAATAAAAATAACGTTTCGTACATTAATGTGTGCACAGTCACAAGAGCAATTAAAATCAATAAAAATGCACGCTAGAGTGATTTAAGCGCTTTAGAAGATGATAGAATAGAAGTTGAAAATCAACGTCATGGAGACGGTAGTGAAACCAGTGATCGAACAGAAAATAGTTCTGATGATTCCGATGAAAATAACGACAAAGATTACGGATATGGCGTGCATAAAATGAAATTTGATGGTTCCAATATTAGTATCGCAACTAGAAGTGATGATTTTATTAGAGATCTTGGATTACCGAAAGACGGCGCTGAATTTGCCGCCTCATTTCCAAAAAGAAGAAATCTTCTAGAGCCAAAGACAAAAGTTTCATTCTATCGCGACAGGGACAAAGAATTCGGAAAGTTTTTGGTTAAAGACGAAGAGACGTCTTTAGTGTACTGCACTGACGTTAACGGACTAATGAACCACTTGAAGAAAAATGTGTATAGAGACGAAGAATGGCGAATTTTCATTAATTCGTCAAAACGCAGCATTAAGGCTGTTTTACTGCATAACACGAATACTCACGCTCCTATCCCTATAGCTCACTCAACGGTCATCAAAGAAGAATATAACAATGTTAAAATGCTTCTTGAAAAAGTTAATTACACGAATCACAAATGGCAAATATGTGGTGATCTCAAAATCATAACAATGATATCAGGCCAACAATCGGGTTCCACGAGAGAGCCATGCTTTATATTCCTGTGGAATAGCAGACATCGAGCCAATCATTACAGCAAAAAACATTGGCCCTTAAGAGATTCATTCAAACCTGGTTCTCATAATATCATCAACCAAAGCCTCGCTGATCCAGAAAATTTTTCACTACCACCCCTCCACATAAAGCTTGGGCTCATGAAGCAATTTGTCAAGGCGTTCGACAAATATGGACAATGCTATAAGTATATATCCCTTAAATTCCCTAATGTTTCAGACTACGTGATGAATTTAAAACTTCACTTTCTAGATTCCCATCTGGATAAGTTTCCAGAAAATGTTGGTGATTTCAGCGAAGAACAAGGGGAACGTTTTCATCAAGACATAAAAGTGATGGAACAACGATATCAGGATAGATGGGACGAGGTCATGATGGCTGATTTTTGCTGGATGTTGGAAAGGGAAACGAATGTAGGTCTTAAACGTAAGCGTAACCCTTTGCATCGTTCGTTCGAAGAAAAAAGGACACGTTATAGCAGGCAGAAAATAAACTGAAGTAGGTCTATAAATTAATTTAATTACGATAAAAAGCAAGATAAAATTCAAACACGAAAGATAGTATAAATATATCCCTTAAGTTAAAGAAAAGCAGAGACAAAAAAATTTTGAATAGAACTCTTATTCATTTGCATGTTTAAGTTACAGTTCTACATTTTAATTGCTACAAACATTGTCAGGTTAATTAAAATGGGGTCAATTCTACTTGTAGTTCTAAGTTTCTTCAAATGCGTAATATGCGTCTAAATTCTTAACCACCTGTAGTACAATAAATGAATTTTATTATGTTACAAAGGGAAGACTTAAGTTAAGTTGTGTTGCGTTAAGCAAAATTTCGGTAGGTTCTGTTAAGTTAGATTCATTTGTAGGTTAAGGTCGAGTTATCCTATTAAATATAGCAAACATTTAAGACTGAGAACCGTACGCTTACATAGCTACACGTTTGGTTGAATTTCATTCGGCTAGGTTAGGTTAGGTCAGGTTTTGTTAGGTTAGGATAGGTTAAACCTCTATGTATGTTAAGCTGAAGCTTAATGAAACGGTACCGCAAACACAACGGGACAACACAATGAGTTTAATTGTGTTACGTGAAGTTAAGTTAGGTTAGGTCAGGTTTTTTTAGGTTAGGATAGGTTTGACCTCTTTGCAGGTTAAGCCCAAGCTGATTCAAACGGTACCGCAAACACAACGGGACAACACAATCAGTTTAATTGTGTTTCGTGAGGTTAGGTTAGGTTAGGCCAGGTTAGATTTATTTCTAGGTTAGGCTCGAGTTGACCCATTCGATGTAACACACATTTGATACTGGGAAAATATGCTTCCAGAGCCTTACGTGTAGTTCAATAATTTTCTGTTAATTCAGGTTAGGCGAGGTCAGGTTCTGTTGGGTAAAGTTATGTTAAATAAGTTGATTATCAGGCACGGGGAATCCTTGACAGTTGTCGACATGTTTTTGAAGTGAAAATTTGCATCACTGACATTATTTTGAAATTTATTTTCCTCAGTGCATGATTTTTCGTCATTTTTTGAGGTTATGGCTCAACTATGACGTGATGGGTAATTTTTGATACCGAATTTGAATTCAGCACCCCAAAATCCATAGGAATACGTGTGTCTTGTGACCAGATCCGCAAACTTTTTTTTGTGTGGCTGTGTAATTCAATAGCTTTAGTTAATACATAATAATTAATTAAAAATTAATGATTACTTAGAAATAATTCGTTAATAATTATTTAAAATAATATTAATTAGTTAGTTAATTTAAGGGTGGGCGGGATGCTTCTGAGGAGCTCCCGTGGCGCTGAAGCTATAAAGCCTATTGTGAGACACTCTTAACTGTACGCTCTCAGTAGTTGACCCCAGACCTCTTGATGAAGAAGGTGTATCAAAAATAGCTTTTTGAGTATGTTAATCACAGATCGCGTAGTGATTTCCAAAGGTTCCATAAAATGGGCTCCAAGGGTTTTGCTGCCTGAGCCTAGCTAATGCCAGTCACTGGCATAGTACATGCAGGGATGTTTCGTCATCTGCCGCATTTCCTGCACTCTACCTTGAGGTTGTATCTCATTTTGTGTATATGATAGTTCAGATGACTGTACCCAGTGAGAATCTGACCCACTCTCATTACGTCTTTTTTGGGCAAACCCAGAATTACCCTGGCTCTGTGAATTCTGTATCTATAGTCCTGAATGGATTTTTCCCGTCAGCAACCTCGGATTTTTTCCCAGTATTCCTGGTGCTTTGTACGCATCTATTGTAGTTTGGCTGTCCAAACAGATCCTTATTTGTCTACCAACAATGTTTTCTTCTACTGATGTTTCAGCACAGCGAAAGATGGCCAGGACTTCCGCTTGAAAGACAATAGCAAATCTAACAAGTGGGGCTCCTACCCCCCTCCTCCTCGCGCTGCCATAGATTCCTGTTCCTGATACTCGCTCTCCCCTGGAGCCATCTGTATACCAGATTTACCCTTGGAGAAGCAAGTTGCCATTTTCTTTCCAAATATCCCTCTTTGATATGTAGACGCGGAGAATTTGGGTGAAGTTGACATGTTTTGTTATTTTATCTCGTCTCATCTCTAGAATCGGCAGTGTGCTGATTTGACTCTGGAGTCTGCTGTGCCTGGACCCCCGAGGCCACCTATTTTTTCTGAACAAGTGGTCCATCGCGTGTGCCTTTCTTGCAGTTATCTCAACGTTTAGGGGGTTTTCAGAGACCATGAACCCTATTGCCGCTGTGGGCATAGTCCTCATTGGTCCCATCAAACGCCGAAACGCTAGCGTTTGTAATCGTCACAGTGTGTCCTGCCTCGTTTCAAGTTCCGCCCTCGGCCACCAGACCACGGCCGCACCGTGGAGGAGCCTTGGCTTAAGGACAGCGGAGTAGAATCCTGCAAAAATTTTAGACCCTGATTCCCACACCAACCCAGAGACTCTCCTGAATATCCAAAAAGTTATGACCTGAAAGCGTCAGCCTTGCAGCACAAAATACAGGTGCGTTAACTTGCGGAACTTTGCAGTTTCTCGTGAAAATGACTAGGCTGATCTTTTCCGGATTTACCGAAAACCATGAGCTATCGCAAGAGACATCTATGATGTGCATCGGCGACCTTCTATGACCCATCAACGTTTCCATATCAGCCCAACTGACTAGCATGCACCCATCAGCACTAGCATTAGCCCACCACTAGCATACACCATAGGAGGGCGACAGGACGCCCCCCTGTGGGCACCTACGTGGCACTATTTCTTTAACTAGACATTAACCCCATCTGGTTTCGAGTATCTTTTAAAGTATCATGCTACTTATCAATTTTACTAGCTGGTTTGGCACGCCACACCTCAAAGCCTCTCAAAGAGTGACTTCTGGAGCATTGCCCTCCAATCAACTACAAGGTGCCTCGATCCATAAGGAGATAGAATAGTAATTAATTAATCATTAAAATTGACAATAGTAATATTAATTATATAAATAAATTGATAGAAATGAAATTAATTAAAATTTACCATTTTTCATTCTTGATCATTAATTTATAAATTATTAATAATGCAATCAATGATTTATTAATATTAAAAAATTAGTTAATTATGATTAATAATCATTACATTTGCAGCATTTAATAATCAATAAATTAATAATAATTGATTAATTATTAAAATTAATAATAATAATATGGATTATATAAATAAATTAATATAAATTACAGAACAACACCATTTCAATACAGACGTCTAGACTAAAGGATGAAATAGGAATCATTAACACAGCCTCAAGCTTTAACATAGCAGCAGTTTAAGTTTGCAAAAGCGTAGCTGTTACATTACTGCTGCACTGTTAAGCTAAACTATAGGCGGTACCGTGAATTATCTATGTTGAGTAGTAAAGAGTGATGCCAAAGTTAGCCTGTTTATTGGACCCTCAAAGCAACCTGGAGGAATAATATAAAAATATGTGACAAGAATAAAATTACTCGTAATTGAAAACGAAAATGAGCATCGCTTTTAGTTTTTTTTTTAAATTTTAAACAATTATCCCTATTTAGGGGTTGAGACGATCAAAAATTTATAAAGGAAAAATACCACTAACTATAAAATTATTTTTTACATCAACCTTTTATCAATCAAGAAAATGCGTGATTTTACTTTTGAAAGGTTTATTTCATAGACAAAATACAAGGAAAAATGAGTTTACATTTAGTGGTATTTCCTATTTTTAAATTTTTTGGGGTCTTCTCATACCGTAAATAGGGTTCATTTTTGAAATTTGGAAAAAAAAACGAAAAGCAATGCTCACTTTGGTTTAAAATTATGAGTAATTTAGTGCCTGTAGCATATTTTTATTTTTCGCCCAGGTCAAGACACCCCTACAAAAGTTTTGATTTCCGGAGAAAGAAAATTCGTAATTTTTGTTTTTCGAAATTCGAATATTAACACGTACCACCGCGCATTAGCATGGGAAATTTGGAATTATCGAGAAATTCAACTCATCTTCTAGGGTTTATCGAAACGTGACGAGTTTTTAGGGATTTAAGAGAAGTGTCAACGAAATAAAACCATACTAATAACTTTCATCTTAAACCCACCGCCATCCCCCAGCAGTGTCCCAAATATGACCCAAAAATAAAAAACTATATTTTTACGTATTATTGTTACTCTTTAGCAATTTCCGTCTTCTTTTTTACACAAATAATTACCAATGGACAACGTGAGTATTTACCATGACTTTATACAATTTTCAATTGTTTAAACAAATGCAAATTATTTAAACCTTATTTATTCCCAAAAAATGTAAAAAAAAATAATCGTATTTACTAATTGAAATTTAATTGCTTGTGATTGTTAGAAGTAGTAAATTTTTCTACAAATATTATGCAATTCTTTAAATAATTAATAATTGTTTATTTTCGAAATTTCTAAAAATGGAGCCAGAGGTGTCCATTTTTTTGAATTAGTATGCTATGATACGTTTTGCTGAATTATTACATAATTTTGATACATTTCTTCTAATTTAACAAATTTCTATTTGTTTAAACAAGTTTTATTTGTTCTAGCAGTTATTTTTCTATAACTAAAAATAAGAAATAGAATATATATTTAAACAAATTATATTTGTTTAAACAATTAAAAGTGGTAAATTTATGCTTTCTAAACACTATAAAGTCAGAAGCATAATTGTATGTGTTCTATTTTATTTAATGTTTTTAGTCATAGAAAAATAACTGCTTGAGCAAATAGAAATTTGTAAACATTAGAAGAAATGTACAAAAACTATGTAATTATTCAGAAAAACGTAGCATAGGATACTAATTTTAAAAAGTGGACATCTCTGGCTCAATGTTTAGAAATTAAAAAAAAAACAATAATTAATTATTAAAATAATTACATAATTTTTTTAGAAAAAATTATTACTCCTTACAATCACAAACAATTACATTTAAATTAGAAAATACGATTATTTTTTTACTATTTTTGGAAATAAATATTTGTTCCAATAATTTATATTTAAAATTTTAGAAATTTAAATGAAATTAAAATCAAATTTAAAATCTGTTTTAACGACCACTAATCAAGTTAATGTGAAGAATACCTGATACCAAAACCAAGAATCTAAGGACCAAATTTGGACAAACACCATAAAATGTGCACATTGTAATCTGAGGTATATATATTGTAATCATGGTATATATAAATATACAAATTGTCCATTACTAATTGTTTGTATAAAAAAGACGACGGAAATTGATAAAAAGTAACAATAATATGTAAAAATTTAGTTTTTTTATTTTTGGGTTATTTTAGGGACGTTGCAGAGAGAGAGAGAGAGAGAGAGAGAGAGAGAGGGAGAGTGGTGGCAAGTGTTAATATTCAAATTTCGAAAAAAAGAAAAATTACGGATTTTCTTTCTTTGGAATTCGAAACTTTTGCAAAGATGTTTTGCCCTCTAGAGTAAAAAAGAATTTGCAATGCATTTTTGGACCAGCCTAATATAGATGCTTCACTTCTAAAAGCCAAAGTAAAAATAGCAGAGGTTGAAACAATCGTCTAGATCATCAGAGCTTAATTCAGGTACACAGTGTTTCATTTTCGCATGCCAGGGCGAAGTCATTTCCAACTTAGTATACTGTAATTGCATTTTATGTCAAGAAATTCCCAGCGATAGATATAGAGCGTGTCATGCATGAGAAGTGCCACATTTTTTGGAACTACAATTTTCGGAGAGCCCTTTCCGTTGCACGCTCGCGGCTTGACATCTTTCTCCAAGTGCTTGAGAAACGAACTATACTTGTGATCGGATTCTCGGTTTAGGCTGACTACAACAACACTGCTAATGAGAAGGGTAAGGATGAGAGGTATCCAAAGCTCAAAAAGGAGTTACAACGACTGTACCCAAAATATTCGGTTAATGTAATTGTCCTTGTGGTTGGTGATCTCTAAGGTGCGAAGCTATCACTGGCTCGTAACATTAAAACCGTACCCACCTGCCAAAAATATGCCAAGGTTTTTGCGAAATTGCTGCAGAAAGCTATCATCCTTGAATCGTCCTGAAAAACGACTTCCTCTAATGAAAATTAAAGTTGGACAAAAATTGACTGAGGTGGGAGATTTTCGGATTTTGTGCTGTTAGTCCCTATTTCGAACGTACTAAACTGCTTTCGTATGGATAAAAACAAATTTCTCCTGTATGTTTTGATAGTTTTTTTATGATCTATTGAATGGTTATATCAATTGTTTTGAAAATTGGCATTTTAATCCCTTTTCGAAAAATCAAAAATATTTTTGACTTATTTTTAAATTTGGACGTATTTTTTTTGTCTCAAAATAAAGATCAAGATTTTTTTCTTTCAAAAAACTGAGCAGAAAATTCAAAAATCAAAGTGGCTGATCCAATATGACAAACGAGCAGGCTAAATAAAATTTGGATTCTTTTCAAAATTGGTGTAAGGGGGTTTTATAGGTTACTGATTATAAATCCGATGTAGAAAATGCAAAAACCAAAATGGTGGGTCCAATATGGCAGACGAACAGGCTAAACAAACCTTAGATTATTTTCCCAATTAGTATAAGGGGTTTTTTGAGTTCGCTGATTACGAATCCGATTTCAAAAAAAAATTTAAAAATTGAGAATCCAATATGGTGGACGAGTATGCTAAACCTTAGTATCTTTTGAAAATTGGTATAAGGGGGTTTTTGAGGTCGTTGATTAAAAGTGCGATGTAAAAAATGCAAATAATAAAGTAGCGGATCCAATGTGGCAGAGGGGTGATCTAAAAGCATATTTAATTATAATATTAATCGATATAAGAGGTCTTTTGAGGTCACTGTATACAATTGCAAAATCTAATCTATTAAAATATATTTTTTTACAAGATTTAGAAGTAAGAGATACATAAAAAAAATACATGTTTCAAATTTCGCCAGAAAAATATTCAGATTCAATGTCTGAACACTCGCTAGTTTCATGAGAGGAAGTCTCCTTCATTTCGATCTCAGGCGCAATTAGCAGTCTAGCAGCTTCTGGTAGTCATGATTTTAATTTTTTATGAGATAATTTACGCAGGCTAGAAATGAGTGGGTCAGATGTGAGTAGTAAGCGTAGGAAAAGGTCTTCCATAGCTTTTAAACTTGAAAACTTTTGGTTAAAATTTTCTGTGTATCTTTTGATATATTGATTACATGATGCAATGCGTAATCTTGGAATCTGATTAAATTAATATCATAAACACTTGAATTCGCTTGCAACATTACGTAGAATCTCTTTATCAAATCCTTATCAAATCCTGTTATGGATGCAGAAATGTCAACATTTAAAAAAAACGTCAAACAGTGTTCCGTCGAAATCCTACGATCGTAATGGCTACGAAATCCAGGTTTCGGTTGATCGATTATTAGACCGAACTACATACGGAAACCTTTTTCTATGTGTTTTTTTTACGCGTTTTGACCTTTCCTTTATCTTCACTACCGCGGGCTTGTCATTTTTTATATAATATAATACATGAAAATAACACTTAAAACATCTAATCCAGGCATGCAATATGGACAATCCGTATTTAAAATTTAATCACACACTTCTTTTTGCAGAATTTCATCGATTTTGTTAAATTCTCTAGAGGTTGAGTCCCATAAACGAAAAGTAGCGTAGATTCAGTACCTGTCATTGCATCACACACTTTTCCGTCTTTCATGATGAAAGCAAGTTGATAACAAACAGGAATTTCTTTCCCATCTACAATTTTTTTTAAAAGTACAAGGTTATCAACTTTTTCATTAATATTAACTACCCCAGTTACAAATAATTTAACATTCTTATGGAGAAGTTGTATTCTAGGAAGTGTAGAAAATAGGGGATAAGGGTCTAGGATTTTTCCATACCAGAGGCATTACATTTGTTATTTCATCAATTGATATAATCTGTAATGGTACATGATATTTAAAGAAACTATTGGCATCATCAAATTTACCCACGTAAACATCAGTGCATTTCTGCTTATATCTACTCTGACTTAGAGTGCCATCACAACCCCATTTGCAAATCAAATTTAATTCTTAAAGTTTTTCCGCTGCTAAAGTCTTCATGAAACTCATTTGACTCCATAGAATACTCTCATATGGGTTATTTGGGTAGCTAAGCTGGGTCTACCTGTAGGCGTTCCCATGATTGCACTAAAATCCTACTTTTGTTCAGTTTCTGTAAAGGGTAAAAAGACATGGACCCATTCAAGGAAAGTTTAAAAGGAATCACTTTTCCCTCTCTTCACTTGGTACCACTTCTTCTGAATTTCATAAGCCAATCTTCGTACGCTGAATTTCATCTTGTCTGATCAAACAAATCATCGTCGAAAGTTATCAGACATGAATTTTTCTATATCTTTATAGATTAAAGCCTCACTCCCTTTTCAATTGTTCTTTATTATGAAAAATATTTCTGTTGTCAAACCCAGCTCCGCTGCACTCCCTTCTTCAGTATCCTCTGCAGATCCTGAAGTAATATAACAATATACATTATCATTTTTATTATTATAATATTAGATGCTTATAATTTTAAATTTTTTAATAATTTTCAATAATAAATTCAATTCACAGTTCGCAGAAATGCAACACTATATTTTCTTGAAACACCGCACGTACACATTAATCGTAGGAAAAATCGATATCTTGGGACCTTCTATTAATGTGATTCAATTTTATCTTAAGTTGCACGCAAGTCGTATTTTTTTGAACAGCAATACTTGGACTATTATACTAGTGATTTGTATTCATGTATAACTTGCCGCAAGAAGATAAATCCATTTTTTAGAACTAACTATTCTTAATTCCATGATTTTCTGTAACTTCCGAAACACAAAACAAGTTTTAGAACTGCGAAGCCGCCAGGCGTTCGCAGAATGACGGCCACTTTCAAACTACCACAAAAAGTTAGGCAATAGGGATAGAGACCTAAATGCCGTAGATTCTGAAACTTTGATTCTTACTCTATAAAAACTATCCCTTCCAATTTGGACATGAACCATCCATTTTTGTACTTTAGGCCAGCTTTTCTCGATTTGGTTCCACTGTGGGACGCTCGATCGGCGACACAGCTTCGGACTAATTTATCGTATATATTATGAATATTTGTTGTTTAATGAACTGATCTCTGCATTTTTCAGGGTGGAGACTGTCATTATAGAATTTTAATGCCTGAATTACAGTCCCTGTAATTACGTAAGACTAAGGAAGTAAATTAACGTGTATTTTTCAAACATCATCTATTGTGGATGAGAAAATTTTTATTATGTGTATTTATATATTGCCTATAATGTATTTAAAAGCTATTCTAAAGCTTATTTCTTTGCTCCTTTCTTTCTTCTAATTGCCAACTTCTTAACTTTTATATTTTTTACAGATACATTTTTTGGTATTTTCGTTTTCTTTGATTTTATTTCTTTGACAGATGGTTTTTTTTCTTTTTTCGTTGCCTTTAATTCTTTCGAAGCTTTCTCTCTTTTTTCTTCTTCTAAGTTGCACTCTGTTGCAGTCGAAAATTTCTTTAACTGCAGTTGCCGATCTTGATAAGGAATAAATGCATGATACTGCAAGATGCCTGCTATTGTTGCTGCATAGTCAAATCTTGGTTTTAACGTTACTGAAGTTGCAACATGAGTTTCTAGCAATGATATCAGGCACCTTGCAGTATCATGCGTGATCGGCAATTGCAGTTAAAGGAATGTTCAGTTGCAACACGGTGCAATTTAGAAGAAAAAAAAACAGAGAAAGTTTCGAAAAAATCAAGGGAAACAAACAAAAGCAAAACAGCCATCTGTCAAAGTAACAAATCAAATTTTTTTCAAAAAAAAGAGAAGAAATTTCGAAAGAATAAAGGCAAAAAAAAGATTTTAAAAAGGCCATCTGTCAAAGAAACAAAATCAAAGACAAAGAATGTACAGAAATTCTATCTGTAAAAAATAAAAAAGTTAAGAAGCTGGCAATTAGCACATAGGAATGAGCAAAGAGTTAAGCTTTAACATAGCTTTCAAATACATTTAAGGCAAAAAATTAATACACATAATAACAATATACTCACTCACAATAGATTCTGTTTGAAAAATACACCTAAATTTACTCCCTTGGTATTACATCTCTTCAGTGACTGTGATGCAGGTATTAAAATACTATAATGGCAGTCTTTACTCTGTAATATACAGACAGCTGTTCTATAAACAACAAATATTCATAATTGATTCAATAAATTAGCCCGAATCAGTTCTAAATACGATTCTTGCTAAACCTGTGGACCGATTTGGATGTTTTATTTGTTTACAAAAGCTGATAAACTTTCGGGAAGAATTGTCGAATACGATTTTTGAAAAGGTCTTCAGTTTTTTGTATAGAAACAAATATATAGGAAAAAATGATTAAGTCAGTTTGATAGTGGAAAATTACTAGAAAATTATCCAATAGTGAGCATACCCAAAAACAAAATTTCTTAATAAATAAATTTTTTTTAAGGTTGATTTTCGCAAGTTTTCATTTTTTTCCCCTCATTAACAAATGTGCACTTGGCTGTGTTGAGGATACTTATTAACAATAATATGAACAAATTCCATTTACAAATGTGTATTTTGGGTGTCTTTCAGAAAAAATGTTCGTTTTTTTCATTCAGTACTTATAGTTGGTAAACACAGGAGGGTTTGAATACAGGGAATGATTGAACAAAACATTTAATAATAAATTTTCTCTACTAGAGTTGATAAGCTAAATCGCATACATTATGGTAGGTGTCTTCGCTAATACATTCTCATCTCCCCCAACCAAATGTTCATGATTATTCTTGTTGTAAACTATTCACTCTTTTACAATCGTAAACTTATATCATTTTCTACGATTAAATAGGTCCTATTAATTAGATGGATTGGAATCAACAATTCGTGCGCAGTTCCTTCGACTTTCAGCGTTAAAGTTCAATGGTTGCTGATCCTCATTTTTTAGTTCTGTAGCGAAACAAATGACAGTCTCATTGATCTGAAGTTAGGCAACGAAAACAACACATGTGTTTGTTTAGCTGATTGTTTCTCTTATTCGCGTAGTATCTAGATGTGGTTTTTACTCATTTCTTCTGAGCCATTTAGATTCCAGTATATGTGATTCTTTCTGTGTATTTGTGTGTTAGTGTATACATATAATTTAGACATGGATTCTATTAGAGTGCCCAATAAGATACTAAGTGATCTATTGATTGGAAGTTCTAGTAAAGGCGTAATAATTATGTTGGAGTACCTCCGCACGGCTAACTTGATACATAATGAGCAAGTGACTTTGACACGAGAAATCTTGTTGCGGCACTTCATTCCGTCTTTTCACAAAGATGTAAGTGTGCCTTCTATAACGCAGACAAATTTGTCAAACTAATCAGGGCATGGTTATCAGCTGACTCCATCATATCGTTGAATTACACAAGAGTAGACAGAAGATCTTCAGAATATTTTGAAACCAGTTCCAAATCGACTAAAAGAAGTAAAACAATCTCTTGTCGATTATCATCTTCAAATGGAAATTTAGAATTCTTTTTTAAATGATTTGTGCTTTTCTGGGAAGAGGAACTTGGCTAAGGTGATAAGAAGTAGGATATCGAAAGCTGAAGATGAAGAACATGGAGAAAATTAAAAATTTGATGGACCAATGGAGCCATTCACTTTAAAAGAAGCTATTTCTCTGGCTGCAGATATAAAATTGATGAAATATTGCAAAATCTAGGATGAGGGTTGAATTGCAAGCTTTGTGCGATCATACAGTGAAGCGTATGTTGGAAAACGTTTACAGTATTACTTATATTTGTTACATTTATTAAAATTTACATAAAAAATGTAACGTGTGGATTTTTCGTTGTGTCAATTTACGCATTAATTCAAGATCGTATAGTTAACTTAGATTAAACTCTAACAATTTCAGAAGTCGGATAGTGGTCCATTTCCACTAAATAAGATTTTTTAAGTATCGCGAACCCGCGAAAATCGGAAAAATCGGAAAATTTGAAAAATTCCGGTAACCAAGCAAATCAATAAAAAATAAAAAAACGTGGTATCGAACGCCATGATAAAAAAAGTTTCTCGATTGTTCTCGCGTGTTCCGTAAATTGATATTTCTATTTTATATGTGAGAATCAATTAGATATTTCCGAGAATAGTGATTTAAAAGAAAAAAAAGAATAGTGAATAGTGAGAATGGATCAACAAGGAGCATTTGGAGGATTAACTACATCTCCTGATTGGCTTGGTTGGTCAAATCAAAAGAACACGGAAGGTCAAGGGAATAGAAGATCAAGACGTTTCAATCCTCTACAGAATCAGCAGTCGCTGAATAACAATGTTCAACCCGGAGATCTAAGCAGCCCAGTTTTAAATCTCACAAATGAAATTTTGCAACATAGAAATGAGTTTCAGGGAGATTTTCAGCAAAATATGTCGCAAGTCCTAGCAGCTATGACTAGACTTTTGGATCAAAATGCGACATTACTGCAAAATTTGTCACAGAAGAAGCAGCCCGAAACATTTCATTGCAATGTTCTTCCGGACTTGTCGCATAATATTATGGAGTTCACTGGACTGGAAGGATCTTCAGAAGCAAGAGCGTGGTTGAAGTAGTTGGAATCCACTGCTACGTTACATCGTTGGACTGAGGCTGTAGCTTTTGAAACAGCAAGAGCGAACCTAAAGAAAGCAGCAAGAAACTGGTATCTGAGTCGAGTTGATACCATTCAAAATTGGACTCAATTCAGTCAGAAATTTAAAGCTACTTTTACGGTTGAAAAATCTTTAACTGAAAAATGGAAGGCAATGGAACAGCGATGTCAGCGACCTGGAGAAGATGTTCGAGAATACTTTTTTTTAGAAGGTTCAACTATGTAAAGAATTGGAATTTAGTTTGACTGAAACCAAGACTCAACTGGCAGTTAGACTGTTCTCTCGTGATACGAGTTCCATAGTAGCATCACAAACATATCTCGACCTTGACAATCTTCTTCAAAATATTTTAATGTTGGAGGATCTGGAGAATTCAAGAAAGCAGCGTTTTTCTTTAAGACGTGAGAATTCTGGAGCAGCTGATCAAAGGTGAGAATATGCAACACGTAGATGCATTATCTAGAGCACCGGTAGAAGAGGCTAATTCTTTTGTTGAACCAGGTACGATTTAAAATATTTCGATGCGCAAAGATGAGATCTTGATGTACCAGAGAGTTGATGAAAAATTAGCCAGGAAAATAAAAATTCTAGATAAAGCCGAACACAAAGGTACACGAGCGGAGAAAGATGAATGTCAACATTACGTATTAAGAGATGGTTCACTATACAAAATCTATTACAAAGATAAAAATAAGGAATTGTATGTCGCGCCAACAGCCATGCGTAAAGCGCTATCAATTAAGTACCACGATTTGTCCAGTTATTTTGGAATTGATAGAACGGTATCGAGAATTAGAGAACATTGTTATTTTCCAGGAATGCGAAGATACGTAAAAATGCACATTGGATCTTGTTTAGAATGTTTGTTAGCAAAAAGGATGGTAGGAAAGCAAGCCGGAGAATTGCATCCTATTCCTCCCGGAAAAGGACCATTTGAGGTTGTTAACATTGATCATCTTGGGCCATTTGTAACTTCAACTCGTGGAAATAAGTATATCCTTGCAATTATTTGCAATTTAACAAAATTTTGTCCATTATCTGCAGAAGGATATAAAAGCATCTACGACGATCAAGAGGGTTGAAGAATTTATTTATAGATTTGGTTCACCTCAGAGAATCGTTTCAGACAGGGGTACTAGTTTCACAGCTAATAAATTCGAAGAATTTTGCAAAAGATTTGTTATCAAGCATACTTTAAATTCAAGTAAGCATCCTCAAGCCAATGAGCAAGTGGAGAGCTTGAATCAGACTATTATACCGGCTTTATAATCAAATCTTTTGGACAATAAAGGACTAAGACGGGATCAAGATGTAAAGAAGTTGGAATGTGATTTGAATTCGTCAGTTTGTAAATCAACAGGTCGTGCTCCGTTTAAAGCTGTATATGGTTTTGTACTGCGTTATGAAGACGGTCACATTAGAATGATACGAAAAATTCTGAGACTTTTACAAATCCAGAAGAAATTAGAAATAAGATTCAAGAGGCGATTGCGATCGATCAGAAGAAAGCAAAAGATCGTTACGATAAGAACCGTAATACTAAAATTAAATTTGAAATAGGAGACATTGTATTCGTTAAAACGAACACTGTATCAACAAGTGAGTCGACTAAATTTCAATCAAGAAAGAAAGGACCAAGCGTAATCGAACGTCGATAAAACTAGTAAGGAGTGCATTGAAAAAGGCAAACAAGAGAATTTTACTCTAGTGGAAAAGAATCCAGATGATGATGTGCTTAGAAATTTAAGACCTGTTAGAGAAAGACGGAAACCGAGTAAATTAAACGATTTTGTTTGTGATTAATAATTTAGTTAAGGTATAATGCTCAAGAAATTATTTAAGTTTCGTTTATGCTTGGGGACCCAGCATCTTTCAAGGATGGCCGAATGTTAGAAAAATACATACTTAGTTCTATTTTATACAAGGTTGCTAGGTAGCGTTGAGTTGTTATAAATAGTTGAACGTGAGTGTAGAATTGCGAGGCTGTTGAGTCGGATCGCGGACCGAGATTGTGGGCTAAAGAGTCGAAAGTTTAGGCCAAGTCGTCATAACGTTTTACTGTATTATTTATATTTGTTACATTTATTAAAATTTACATAAACAATCTAACGTTTGGATTTTTCATTGTATCAATTTACGCGTTAACTCAGGATCGTATAGTTAACTTAGATTCAACTCTAACACAAAACTTGGTCCCATAAGAATGATTCAAATTGTTCTGAATGTGCAGAGCCCTTAACAATTTGGAATAAGGAGAATCCTAGATCAACCAGATTATGTAGGCTGCTCATGTTTGAACATGAACCAGAAACTAAGAAACGAACCACGACAGAGGTAGAGTTGATAGAAGAAAAAATCAGAAATCTCAAACCTACATAAATAAAAGTAGTGAATAGTCGTTGTACCATAACTGTCACT
>NC_046660.1:141791016-141792338 GCF_010883055.1 Belonocnema kinseyi
GGAGGCAATTGCACTTTTAAGTTCGGAAAATATTGCCATCAAACAGCGCAAATGTACGTCAGTCTTTGGTCAATTGTCAATTATCGGAAGAAGCTCAAGAGGCGAGCAACGAAAATTTCAAACATCTAAGAGAGTTTTACGCTCGATAATGTAGCAGAGAGGCTACTAATAAAGATCTTGGACGGAAACTGCTGATTTCGACTGACCCAAACATTGTAAATCAGAGGCAAAAGTGGAAAAAGAAAGTAATTCTGCTAGATCCTCAAGCTCAAGATTTGCTCAAGGCATAAAATGGAAGCCTAAAGTCATATGTTGGTAGTGAAAGAAGAACTTTCGTCAAACTCGTGAATATTCCGACTTTTCACATGTATAGAATTAATTGATAATAAATAATAATTTTATTGTTTAATAAAAAATTATTATGAAACACTTTTTTATAGGATGAGTAGTTTGTGCTTTAATAAATTCTTCATCTTTTTGCATACTAGGAATATCCGTGCAGAGTACTTTTGAATTTTGAAAAAAAAGGACTTAAAAATATTCAAAATGCGCTCACTTTTTTAATTTGTATCGAAAATGTCTGGTTAACAAACTCGATCTTTAGTTTAGGACACTAAAAGAATGCACCAAAGGATAATGTAATAGAATAATTTTTTCACAAGTCATCGTACTCACAGACACACATACACACATACATACAGACATACAGCAGACATATACGTAAAAACCTGTTTTTCGAATTCAGGGGGGCCTCAAAACGTAGACATTTAACAAAAACTGGGGGGGGGGGGAGTTAAATTTTACACAAATCTTATGTAAAAATGTGTTTTGGGTGTCTTTCAGAAAAAAGTTCGTTTTTTTCATTCAGTACTTACAGTTGGCCAACACAAGAGGGTTTGGGTACAAGAAATTATTAAACAATAAAATTATTATTTGTTATCAATTAATTCTATACATGTGAAAAGTCGGGATACTCACGAGTTTGACGAAAGTTCTTCTTTCACTACCAACATATGACTTTAGGCTTCCATTTTATGCCTCGAGCAAATCTTGAGCTTGAGGATCTAGCAGAATTACTTTCTTTTTCCACTTTTGCCTCTGATTTACAATGTTTGGGTCAGTCGAAATCAGCAGCTTCCGTCCAAGATCTTTATTAGTAGCCTCTCTGCTACATTATCGAGCGTAAAACTCTCTTAGATGTTTGAAATTTTCGTTGCTCACCTCTTGAGCTTCTTCCGATAATTGACAATTGACCAAAGACTGACGTACATTTGCGCTGTTTGATGGCAATATTTTCCGAACTTAAAAGTGCAATTGCCTCC
>NC_046660.1:141792438-141798186 GCF_010883055.1 Belonocnema kinseyi
AGTGACAGTTATGGTACAACGACTATTCACTACTTTTATTTATGTAGGTTTGAGATTTCTGATTTTTTCTTCTATCAACTCTACCTCTGTCGTGGTTCGTTTTTTAGTTTCTGGTTCATGTTCAAACATGAGCAGCCTACATAATCTGGTTGATCTAGGATTCTCGTTATTCCAAATTGTTAAGGGCTCTGCACATTCAGAACAATTTGAATCATTCTTATGGGACCAAGTTTTGTGTTAAGGTTGAATCTAAGTTTTGAGCAAAATTTTGAATTTTGCAAAAATTGTTCATATGCAAAATTCAAAATTTTGCTCAAAACGCTTCAAAAAAATTCAGGCGTATTCCTTGGCTGATTACAAGAACTTTTTATTCTTGATGATTTTTCCGAAAAGCGCATCGTTTATTGCAAAAAAATTCATGAATGTTTTACAAAAATTTTGCCATTAAGACGCCATTTTGAAAATACTAAAAGGAAAAATCGATCTTTGAACCACGGATTCTCAAAGTTTAGACATTTATTCCACCGGTTAGTGAGATTCCAGGTTAATTACAGACTCGAAAAGCTTTGGAAAATGGTTCACAAAAAAAAAATAGGCACGAAAAATCACGTTTTTTTTTGTTTAAACTGCATTTTGGGATAATAAATTAATTTTTTGAGGGATTTCATTGACACCGTCGGAAAGAGGAGATCTTAAGCAATAAAAATATATGTGCCTCAATTTTTTCTAGTGTCGAATAGTCTTAGTTATTGGCCGTTGAAAAGCAGTGTACCGGTAGTGGCGTTTTGGCCGTTTAAGGGTTAAGGGCATGTGATACTTAGAAAATGATCGATTTCCCCAGCTTTAGGTTCCCCTGGCTTTTTTCCTGGAATAGTAAATATTTTGTCTTAAAAATTTGGGAAATAATAGTCAACATGATAACGGACGTCCGCGCACACTTTTTTGTGGGTTAATTCAACAAATTTTTATTTTTCTAAGTTTGATTAATCTGTGTGGCGCTTATAAATTAGTATCGATTTTATCAGTGTTAGATTCCACCGGCTTTTTTCCTAAAATAAGAAATATTTTTTCTTCAAAATCTGGGGAATGATAACGAAAAATTAAAACGATATATCGGTGATAGTGGGTAGTCTGGGATAGATAAAGATAGGCTTTTGTGAACAATAAAGATAGAAAAAGATAGGCCCATGGAACCACAGGGGATAGAGTCAGTAATAGAGAAAGATAGACGGTTGTGAATACCATGGATAGAAAAAGATAGACAGTTATGACTTAAGGGATAGAGTCAGGGATACAATGAGATAGATCTAAGTACACGCGACGGATACCCGGGTAGAAATTATAACTTGGTTCTCAAGAGGCCCTGTCTAGATTTCCTATTTTCTATCGAGCCCCTAAAGTGGCAATCTATCGAGGGCGCAAGCGAAAGCGTCACGCTCAGCTAGCGAGGTCATCAGTAGGCAACACAATAAGGGCCTATTAATAGGGTCTTTATAGAATCTAGATAGTCCCTCACACATTATTATTCAAAAGCATATGCTATTGTTTCTTATTTTGTTGATTCAAATAAAATATCATTAAATTATTAAAAAATGTATTATGCTTTAAATTCTGTAGCCTCTGACAAACACTCCTCCGTTTTGTCGTATTTTTATTGACATTCGTTTATTAACTATACTTCGCACGTTATTTTAAAACTCAACTTATTGTTAAATTTGACTAGAGAAGACTTATTACTAATAACTAAAAAAACGCAGTTTATTAAAATATCGGCAAGCGCGGAGAATCGAACGCACGTATCGCAGGTGTATAAGTCGAACGCCTAATCCCCATCGCTACGATGCCACGCTGAGTGCGGTATCATAAATGCTTGACGGCATTCATCCAATACTTTAGAAATCAGGAAAAAAGGTTTTTGAAGCTCGATTTGTTATATATGATTTTTAAACGTACTCATGTGATTTCAAATTAAATCGATCTTTAAATAAAATTCTTTAAAATTTTTAAGGCATCAAATGTTTATAATTTTTTCAGAAAAAAATGAAATTTTTCAAAGTTTGCATCTCGGTAATTTCTTTGATTTGTTCTTTTTTAAATTTAAGTATAATTAAACATAAGAACATTAATGTACTTTTTTGCACTCACAGCTGTATTACCCTTTTTACCTGTCGAGAACTTTACAAGACCCCCTCAAGAAAATGATTAATTGATAGAAATTATTTTTTAAATATATCTTTATGAATAAAGCTTTTTATCTAGTTTAATTAAAATATATAGTGCTAAAAAGTGAGTATAACAATAATGTAAGACAAGTAGCAGACGACAATAACCTGTCGAGGGCCAGCAGAGGGAAAGCCTAGATTCTTCCAGCTAGGAAATCTGGCTGCGGCCTCGTGAGAGCCAATAGTTAGTTTAGGCATAAAGAGGTAATTTCTACCCGGGTAGGGCGTGGAAAGAAAAAGATAGTGTTTGTGGGATGCAAAGTGTGCGTTTGGGAAGGATTGAACATCTCTATCTTTTTCTATCCATACGTTTCTATCTTTTTGAATCTTTTTACTTACAGCAGGGTATGTTTATTTCAAGGTTATGTGTGTTACAATTATCCCGAGCATTACTTCAAAACTACAGAATATTTTTGGCTGAAAACTTTGTACTTGCAAATAAACATATTAACTAATGTCCCGAACTAACTTTGTTTGCAGGCAATAAAAAAAGTGAAATAATTTTCAAATTAACGGAATGACAGTTGAAAAACGACCCTAACCTAAAAATAATGCACATGCATAATATTTTTATTTAGCACCATAATAGGCTAGTCAACGAAGCTGAATGAGGGGCCTTAAATAGAAATAATTTATAACAATCAACTTAGTTGTCAGGAACCTTCCTTAGGGGGTCTTTAAATAGCTACAAAAATTCAGTAAATTGGGCCCCCCCTTCAATTGGGGCTCGAGCCGCCATCTCCCAAGATGGTGACTTTTTTAATGTTTTTGGATTTTCCTTGGAAACGGCTGTTTTTAGAGCAAAAATAGTTATATAATAAAACACTCTAATTCTTCTTCCGAATAAAAAAGGTTATATAGAACATTGCCATAAAGTGAATAGTTTGCCCAGAAAATTGAAAAGATTGTACATTATTTTCGAAATTATTATTTTACAAATGACTTTCTATATAAACAACAGTAGATCTGAAGCCAGAAGTATTTTGGAGGCTTGTTGAACAAAAGGTTTAAATTCACTTCAGAGCTTGATTATAAGCTTAATTTTAATTTGATCATTACTGATTTTGATACGATCATTGGAGCACCTTTGAAACGCTTCATGCAAAAATCAGTAATGATACGATTTTTTTAGATACAAAAAACGCGTTTAATAGACGTGAAATGTTAGCGGGAGAAGAAAGGTTCTCTTACAAAAATAGAAATTACTGTGCAAAAGTTGCGATAAAATGATTAATAACAAAAGTTTTGTTTCAAAGAATGTGCATTTTTTAAAAAGAGACAATGGAAGTACATAATTTATAACATAAATGCATGTTTTGAATTTTAGTCATATAAATTTATGGGAATGGTATACAATTTCAGGGACTTGCATGTTGGTGGCGGTAGTGAGAAAGTGTGCAGTGATAGGTGGTGAAAAGTTTTTTCGGAGTTTGTGTGTGGAGTGTGAGAGTGGAAGTCTAGGATAGGGAAAGTGAGGTTAGGTTTTAAGGGAGCGGGGTAGTTTCCTGGTCAGGAGTTTGAGCCTTCATGGTGGACAAGGAATGTACTCGTAGTACTGAGGGATGTTAGGGGTGAGAAAAGGGTGTCTGCAGGGCTGTGAGGGGTGAAATAGTACAAAGAAACGGAAATTTTTGGGCGGCAAGCGACAGCAGCCTTAAGAGACATCTGTTGGCTGCAGTACGTACTTTTGCGTTTCGATAGGTTACAGTTACCGACTGAGGAGCGGAAGGTGGGCAGCGAATGTACTGGCAGTGCTGGCAGTGAATTAGACGGAGAAGAAATTTCTAGAAGGACACGACGGCCAGCTGTGCGTGGCCCGGTGTCGAGTGGCGCATCAGGCAGGGGGCAGAATCGGTGCGAAGGAAGCGGCAAAGCATGGGCGGGAGCATCCAGGGTAAGTGAGGGGTAGAATCTCTTGAAGAGGAAAGGGGAGAGCAAAGAGAGTCCGGAGAAAATCGCACTAAAGAGTCCCTTTAAAAAAAGCGTACGAACACGTAGCCCCCCCCCCCCCTAAAAATGGAGTGGCAGACAGAGAAGGAGGCTCTCAGGGTGCTGATGATTGAGGGAGGACCTGAGGGTAAGAGATGAGAGATGGGAAAAGGAAGTAAAAGAGCCGAGGGGAAAAGTAGACTGATTGCAGAGGAAGTTGGCATCGGTAAGGAAGGAAAAAGATTATAAAATAATGGAGATGGAAGAAGATATTAGGGCTTCGGAGGAAAGAGCACAAAAATGCTGTAGAAGGTGGAGCGCAGGTCGGGAATGGAAGCAGTTGACAGGTGGAGGGCGAGACGCAAGGTATTTGGGAGAGGATGGAGATAATGATAGAAGAGAAAGTGGGAGAGCGTAGGAATAAAAAGGAGGGGAGATCGGACAGGGAAAGGATATGGGCAATAGATTTGAGGATGGAGAGAAGAGAGAAGGCAGAGAGGAGAAATAATATAGTAATAAGAGGATTGAAGCTAAAGAGCGAGGAAGAAAGAGATGGGGTGTAAGCGCTGCATAGTGTTTAAAATTTTTTTTTGGACAAAATGAAAAATATCGCGATTGAAAAATGATAGAGACACGAAGCCAACAACATTTTAAAGCTTGTGTCATTTATAACAGAGGAAAAATAGTACAATTCATACATATGAAAATTTTGACCATCAAACCTAAGATCAAAGATCAAGATTTTTAAAAAAGTGTTTTTTTGCTGTTTTTAGACCTTTAACCATATATTTTTTCAAAACTAAGTATGTTTTCTGATAGCTCTCCTCGCGAGGAATAAGAATATGTGTTTCAATTTTTTTTCATCAAACTACGACTAAGAAAGAATTTATCAAATGATCATACTTATCAACTGCAATTTATATGAACAATTCCATTGGTTTTCGATAAAGTAAGGGTTTGAATCCGACCAACTAAATATATATATTTTCAAGAATTTTCCTTCGCGAAACGCGAATGCCGAGTGGAATTGGAGATCTGGGAAGAAAAATTGGAGGTAATGCATAACAAACATAGGATACAGGACAAGATGGTTTTCATCGATCAAAATTTGGCGAGGCAGGAAAGGGATGTGCAGAAAATGTTAAATGATGGGGCTAGGAAGGAGAGGAGTGAAGGGAGAGCGGCGCAGGTTGGGTAACGGAAAATAAGAATAGACGACCAAATGTGGGCATGTGACGAGGAGAAGGAGGTTTTTAATTAAGTGCTGGGAAACTTGTTTCGTAGGAAGTGGGGGTGGGGGGTAGAGCAGGGTGGAGGAGTGTCAAAGGTGCTGTACTGGAACGTAGTAGGTCTAAAGAAGAAATATGAGGATTTCCGGAGGTATAGTCATGAATTTGATGTGATTGGACTGGTAGATACGTGAGTAGAGAGAAAGGAATGGGATAGATTAGAGCAAAGATTGCAAGGGGGTACATGCGAAGGCTACAGGAGGCGTTCAAAGTGAAAGGAAAGGAAGGTCTAGTGGGGGAATTATAGCAGGGGTTAGGGATGGATTAGAGAAAGAAATTCATGGAGGGGGAAAGGGGGAGGGCGTGCA
>NC_046660.1:141798286-141813285 GCF_010883055.1 Belonocnema kinseyi
ACCGGGAAGCAGAGAGCTTCGAAAGAAAATCAAAGGAGAAGATAATAAATAAAGAGGGGGAGATTCGAAGAGACTGGATACAGAACAGAGGCTTGGCGGTGGTGAATGGTATGGTAAGAGGGAACGAAGAGAGAGAATACATGTAGCTTTGAGGGGGAGTTGGTGGACGAGATATGGGAGGATCTAAAGGAGAAAGTGAAAGGTTGTATGCACAAGAAGATATTTAGAAAGAAGAAGAAAAGAATGGTAAAGCCGTAGTGGGATAGGAAATGTAAAATGATGAGGAGAAAGTTGAAAGAGGAGGACAGGAAGTGGAAGAAAGGAACCGCGAAAAAGCAGAAGTGAGTGGAAATAATGAAGAAGTGTAGGGTGATGTGTAAGAAGAAAGAGCAGGAAAAGGAAAAAGAGCTGGAAGTGGAGTTGAGAAGTATTAAGGCAGAAGTGGACGTGTGGAAGATAATTAATAGGTTTAGGAAACGTAGGATGGGAATTAGTGAGAAGATAGGGAGCGGCGAATGGAGGACATTTTTTAAGTATTCATTTCAGGGGTCAGATACACGGAAAAGAGATGAGGGGGTTAGAAGAACGAGGGAGGTAGATGGAGACGAGCTGAATGACGAGGAGATAGAGAAGCAGATTAGTAAGTTGACAAAATCTAAGGCAGAAGGGCTGAACGGTGTAGAGAATTAAGCGTGGCAGTTTTGCACACAAGAGGTAAGGCAGAGGCTTGAGAGGGTAGTGAAAAAAGTATGGAGGGGGAGGGACTCCCATGAGGGTGGAGGAAGGGGCTGATCGTACCACTGTATAAGAAGGGGGATAGGGAGAGGCTGGAAAATTATAGATGAATTAAGCTAATGAATACTGCGTACAAAATATGCAATTTCTGGGATAAACTCGAGTGGGAAGCACGAGATACGTGAGGAGAATGTGTTCGTTAATGCCAAAGGAGCTTGAAAAAAAGAGAATTCACAATCACCAAATTACTGTTGTCGATGATTTGAGCTTTAGTTTAAAGAAGCCTGTGCAGAAGTGTGGAGAATATACAAAGACCGAGCACGTAGCGCTAGGTCAATACATAGTGGCGCGCTGCAAGCGCGCTATGACAATGTGCTCCCGGAGCGGGCAGATTTTTTAATGTATTTTTTGACATTATTGTTAATAATTATTCTAATATGAAATGTCTTTATCATAGCAACGTTATGAGATGAATTAGTCACAAGGTGAGGAAAAATAATATGAAAATAATGAAAATTCGCGAGAATCAAATTTTACAAAATAATTCGTTTATTAACATTTTTTTGTTAGATGCTCGCCAATTTACAATCTTCTATTAATATTGCAATACCAAACGGAGTTCATTGCGAAACTTTTGGCTCTATCTGTAAGAAGCTAAAGGATGAAACTCAAATAATTGTAATTTATTTCCTATACTTTTATTTTTTTATAAAAAACTGGAGACCTTTTTCAACAAAAGAAAACATCTTGATCTTTATTTTTCGACCAAAAAAGTGTGGAAATTAAAAAAAGTCAAAAATATTTTTGATTTTGAAAAAAGGGTTTAAATATGCAATTTGCGAAAAAATGGTTATAACTATTTTATTGACTATAAAAAATCTATTAAAAACGTGTAGGGCAACATTTTGTTACATCCATACGAAAGCAGTTTAGTACGTTCGAAATAGGGACTACCATTGTGCGCACTCATTTTTCCAGCGAACCGTGTTTTTATTGTAAATATGGAAATTCATCAAAGTGACGCTTGTCATCGTTTCCACAAGTCTGTTTCAGAGATATTTATATTTCATAGTGTCTTATATTTCATAATGTATTATTTTTCTAATACAGAGAAGGCCATACATTAATTACAAAAAAAGAGTTAGGTAACTGCAATATTCGTAATTTGAAACATTCAGAAGTGATAATGTGCAACAATAATTTGCATTCATGTGCTAGTTCAATGGCTATCTAAGTTATGAAATTTGCGTATTGTGAGGATTTTAGGAATCAATAGGATTACTACAATAAAGAATTATTTTGAGATAAATAGTATATTTCTATACGAGAGGCTACATGTGCGGTTTGCTCACTAATGAGTGCTATGCCTTCACACGAGAAGGGTGCACCTGTCTGGGAGGCCTCGTGAATCGAATAATATCGTATTATATTGAATTATATATAATAATTAAATAAAATAATTAATTAATTATATAATATATTACAATTCAAAACCTTATGCTGTTTTATTGCTTTGCTCATTTCACAGAACGCATGCATGTTTCCAACTCTATTAATTTCTGAACGTAAAATGATTTCAATAAAAATATATTGGAGTGTGTATGACTTCTAAGCTTCAGAAGGCAAAAAGTTTTATATTAATTACGCATTTAAATAGTTATAATAACCGTTGATCAGATCGAAAATTTTATGAAATTGAGATTAATTGCATTAATAATCTTAATTTTCATGGACGGGAAGTGCCCCCGGATCAAATGTATCACGTATTTTGTGAATGTCCCTAACCATTGAATTTTGGCCAATGAATCAGTAAAACTCGTAATATTTATAATTCCTAAATTAATATACTAATTTCATTTTTTTACAGGTGCCTTGGGTATGGATAGCGTCCCGAGCAATGTGTATGCGGCTGGGGTTACAATTTTGGTATTACACGTAGCTTTGGGTGCATTTATTTATAAAATATATTTTGATACGGAAATAAAAGCTCAGTCGAAAATCGACTAAATTGAAATATATAATTTGAATGAAATCATTAAAAAATTCATGAAAAATCTCTGTAGCCTGTTTACCAAATTAATTCTGATTACTAAAAGTTACAAGAATTTTATTTCAACAATGTCGGCGGAACTCCTGAGCAACTCATGAAATATATGTGTACTGATATTAAAGAATCTGATATTCTAAATTATATATTGCATATTACATATTGCAGTTTATTGACAATTCGAATTCTTCATATATAGGAATAATATTTTTTATTAATTAAGAGAAAATAAAAAAACTATTAAATGCTGTAAAAAAGATTGTTAAGGCATTAGGTCCCTTTCTTCGCGAACGGTCACATATATTACGGATTAAATTTTCCTCTTGATACAGTATTTTTGTAAAATAACGAAAATGATTTATATGAAAAAGTTATCCTTTTAGATTGGTTTTCATTTCAATTTGAAAATTAAAATTTTAATTTTTTATATTGTTTTCAAAAGTCGCTGAAACTTAAAGAATAATTAGATTTGTGGAGGCGATTTTAACACTGATTGTATTTAAACCCAAACCTAATTCATGCTATTGTCACATTCTGATTTGACTGAGTCCTCAGCCTGACTGATTATTTAGTCTGAGAACGATCGCAGTAGCAATGCTCTGACGATGTTGTACGCAGTGGTTCAAAGTAACAAGAGTATGATCCAAGATTGTTAATTACAGCATTAAAAATAAAAAGTGGAGTAGAGCGATGGAAATTAATGATATTATAATACTTACTCAACCTGTAAATTTCCAATGGACAAGAAAAGTGTGAATGATCGTTTTCTATCCCAGAAAGCGACAAAATCTACAAAAAGAAAAGTCGCATCTCGCCGCCTCTAACAGAAAATAACGAAAATACTTCACTTAAGAGTTTTACCCACGATGACCTGATGCTCAGTTTTTTAGTGAGTGGCGTAGACTCTGAAAGGCCTAGATATAAATAGAAACAAATATGCGAAGTTTCTGCATTTCATAAATTGTAATAAGGCAAAAATGTAGCTATGAAGATTATTATGTTATTTGGTTAATTATGCGGAAGCTGGTCTTCTCCGTCACGTGTGGCACGCTACTACAAGGGCATAATTGAGTGGATTTTTAAGGATTTAGGATTAATTCACCGTTGCGTGTTTTGTTTGTTAAAGACCTTGTCTCGATCTCGCAAATTAAGGGGATAGAGGAGATTTTTGAACGTGAAGAGATGGGAAAAGTCAAAGATAACTATCGAGCGTGAAGTAAATGACAAATTCTTCTCTCCACTTACAATTACGGTGGAATCTGCTTTTCCAAGCGATGGTAAATCTCGGCGTACGTTGATCGGAGGGCAGGTAATAGTGGTGTCGGATAGCGTCATGGTGATCCACAATAAGGGTGGGAGGTTTGGTTGTTTAGAGAACCGATTATCGTCAAGTTCGCACGAAAATTAGAGTACTGATTTTCCGACATACGAAATTGGGTACCAGATCCCGGGGTGGGGACTTTCTCAACGCCTTGCCTTAACCCGCAGGACCGTATGTACATGTGGGAGTTTATGACTAATTTATATGCTCTGCCCTCCTCTGTCTGAAACAGGTTTTATTACTGTCTTGTGAGTCTACGTTTTTTCATTCTGTTCTAGATTTTTCCTTTGCTGCGGGACGTGGTTTATCTTCTTCAAACCTTAGTTGTAGAATACGAAACCGTATGATAGTTCTTTGTCCAGTTTAAATTCTTGATACAATAAGTGTCATGAAAAAATATAAATTGGAATCGGGTTCATCATCTGGCAGTTTTGCATTTCCACATTCCGATGTAGTCCATTCTTTTTTTTTTAAACAAAACAGAAATCCTACCTGTAAACCTAATAATAAAAAATAAATAAATACTACCAGCATCTCACTTCTTATTTTTATCATCAAATTTTATTCAATAAACATATTTTCTTTCTTCTAAAAGGTTGATTTTAAAATTATTTTTCTTTAAATTGAAGTTAAATATTTCATTATATTAAGTTTTCTATTTGATCTAATCTTGATGTCGTCCTCTGCTATTCCATTTGTTTGGTTCGTATGCCGAAAAGTAACTTTTATCTAAATTCTACTTTCATATTAATTAAAATTCTATCTTGGCATCTTATAGCCGTGCTTAGTTTTAATATTCAAATGCTATTTTCCTTTCAAAATCTGTGATTTAATTCAATTTTAATTCTCACTCAAACGAAATTTTAATTTTATACTGACCTAATACTGTGGTGTCTGTAAGAGTTCCGTTAATTTTTTTGTCGGTAGTACCCTCTAATCTCACCTCACCTCACTAGCGAGACCATGACGCTTGAACCCCTTTCACCTTATTTCAGGGCCATGCCTATAGGTTCGCTGAGCCGTGCTTCGGCGTCCTGCTTCTTATTTTAACCTAGTCTGTGTCGCCTCTCCGGTCCAACCAAGATGTACAAATTATCCCCATCAGCGTGACGGCATCGCGCAGTGACGGTGTCGACCTATAATTTCTTGGTCTGGCTTGCTCGGCTACCGCTGAGATTTCTGTGGCTTCTTCGACGGAGCGGCTTCTCTAACGACGGACATTTCTTTTGTTCCTGGTAGATGACAAGTTTGAAGTTCTTCCTCTTTGTGACGCAGTTGTAACACTATGGGACACCCATCAGACCTTAATGTGTGTCGAATAGAGTATTCTCACTGTTAACTCCTCGCTGAGCTTCACGTATACCTTCAGATATCCCCTAAAGACTTTATTCGTCTTTTTGACTTTGACATATGCAGCCAGACTCTCACTGAAGTGTGTCATCACAGTGTCTCGTACTTCATCTTCAGGGGTCGTCGCGAGGAAAGACAGTTTGGTTCTGCCGTCTGCGTCGCCGGGCACCTCGATGAGGATATCTCCATTCTTCGTATTTTTGACACCCTTGAGTTTGAAAACAAGGGTGGACGAGCGCGTAATGTGTTTACCTTTCTCTGCTTCCTGGTATTCCTATGTACAGGCGGCGTCTTCCATTCTGTACTTTTCAGAGTTAAAATAATTAGAACATTAGCGCGGCACTTCAACTTCTTCGGTTATGGTCAATTGGGGTTTTGCTCAATAGGATTCAAGGTAGGCTCCTTCACTCTCTGCTGCAGGTCAAGAGCAGCAATTTCATAATTTAAAAAATTGGAATTAACCTAATCAGAAGAAGGATTCGAATTCGAAGACTCAAGCACGTTACCCCTGTAATCGTTGTGAGCGCCACTCACATGAGCTAAAGGATTGTCCGGCCATCTAGTGGACCTGTTTTAAGTGTGGTAAACGTGGTCACGTTTGAATATGATGCACAACGTCAGTTAATGTCATACATATTTTGGAACGTCCCGTCGAGGACATAGTGAGTCAGATTTGCACCGTCGGTGCAGAGAAAGTAAGTGTTTTGTTAGATGACGTTTACAAACAACTTTCAAATCGACTCAGGTCTAGCAAATTCCTGTTAAACAAAACAAGAATTCAACGACCCAATTTGGATCACAACGAATAAACGAAAACCAAAAATCCTATTGTAATCTGAAAAAACAAAAAATAAATAAAATAAAATTTTCGGAAAAAAATAAAAAAGAGGAAAGAAAAATGAGAAGGCAGCCAACCACCTTCTCTTTTTCTTTCTTTCGTCTTTTCTAATCTTTATTACCATCAAATTACAATAAAATAAAAAAAATAAAATAAAAGACATAAATAAATAAATTTGCATTAACAACGCTTCGGTACTCGTACAGTACCCTTATCAAGACAAGAAAAATTTAAGTGTTAGAAATTGACAGCACCCACGAACAGATGCTCTCTCTTTGATACCTGAGAATCGAATGAGGGTCAGTAGGCCAATCTGTTGTAAACACAATATAAACATCTGTTACAATTACATCACAAATAGAGAAAGTAAAGGAAAAACAGAATTCATGAAACAGCTACGTTATATTTAATTAATCATATTAGCATAACTTTTGTGTCAACCCATCCAAATCGGTTTTTAAATTAATAGATAACTTTTTTGTTTTTTAATATAAAGCATTTCCATGAATTCCCTATTTCTATCATTACTTTCACTATGCAAAATTTGAACATTATCCCAGTCAAACTCATGGTCAACATCAACAAATGCCTTTGTATATCTGGCAAGAACACTTTTATAACAGGGTCCTAAACGAACATCACTTTTGTGCTCCTCTATCCTAATATTAAGAAGTCTGCCAGTTTGTCCCACGTAGTTCATCTTACAGATCCATCTTACAGATCCTCCTCTTTAAGCCTATCTGGTAAAGCCTTAGTCGACATAACTTTTGGCTCCAAAAAATTGAAGGGTCTAAATCTCGTCATTAGAGATTCCACTTTAGTTGGACCACTCTTAGGTCGGGAGTGGCTTGATGTAGTTAGTCCACTTTGGAGAAAAGAAGTTAATTATGAGTGTCTACTTTGTTTCAGGAAAATGTAAGTCAGTGTCTAATCCGGATAATTATGAACTCGTGTCGGATATTAAAAGTATCTTTCCTTATGTCCTCCTGGAGTCGAATTCGGATCCTATTCCATTTTTAAAGCATCTTTAGTTCCGAAAGAGGGAACAGAGCCACAGTGTTTTGGGCAACTCCGATTGTAGTTGTTTGTCCAAAAGATGGTCGAATTCGTTGTTGCGGAAATTTCAAAGTGATAATTAACCAATTTTATGGTGCTTACCACTACCCATTGCCGATAATCGAAGACCTGTTTAATAAATTCATCAATAGTAATTATTTTTGCAAAATCTATGTGACTAATGCCTACCTACAGTTAAAAATTGCGGAATCGGTTAACCATTTTTTAACGTTAAACACTCACATCGATCTTTTTCGTTCTAATCGATTATTTTCAGGCTTATTTCAGTTCATCTATTTTTGTAAATTTAATGGAAGAAGTGCTTAAAGGTCTGGGAAAACGGGTCCATATCTGGGTGATATACTGTAGAGTATGTATGCTATATTTTAGATCAAACAGGATTTTTACTTGAAGTTGCCCCTATTAAATGCATGAGGAAAAATCACTTTTTGAAGGTTTTATAATAATGTTAATTAATTTTTAATTATTTAAACAAATTTAATTTTTTTAAATAATTTTTTTTTTCGAAAATTCGTTTTTTCCCTAAAAATTATTATTATTAGTCTAGTGAAATATTTATAAACATTGGTCCATTAATTTTTAATTGCTTAAAAATTGGAATTTGTTTAAATAATTTTGTTCTAAAATTCGCTTTTTCCTTAATAATTATTACTATTGGTTTTGTGGAATACTTATTAAATTTAGTTAATTAATTTTGTCATAATTAAACAAATGGGCTTTCTTTAAATAATTTTTTTTATTAAAAATTATTAATATTTCTTTAGTGGAATATTTATCAACATCAATTCATTATCTTATTTAAAGAAAATTTTTTTCAATATAAATTAATACTATTGGTCTAGTATAATAATAAACAACATGCTACTTCGACGAATTGCTACAGAAAAACTTTTTAAACAAATGGAATTCATTTACAGAATAAAAAATTAATTAATCAATATTGAGAAATATTCCACTAGATCCACAGTAATAATTTTCATTTAAAAAAATTTGAAACAATATCATTTAAACAAATTCCATTTGTTTAAATAATTCAAAATAAATTAAATAATGTCAATAAGAATTCCAATAGACAAATAGTAATAATTTTGAGGGAAATAAACGAATTAAGAAAAATTATTTAAACTAATTCTATTGTGGTATTGTGATATTTTTCAGGTATTAGTGGGGGTGTGTTAGAGATGTCAAACCCATATACCTGATACATGAAATTCTTTATTAGATAACTCTCTACAAGCCGCTATACTTTCTCGTCAAATTGTTTTAAACTGTGATCTAGAAAATCAGTAATTTTAGTTTTTTAAAAAGGACTATAATACTCCAGGGAAGGAAATAGGTATTGGAGACTGTGGTTGGATCATTGTCGTTTTATTGGGACGATGTGTTCGCTTCAAGGTACAAAAGAGAAGTGCTCTCGAGCCAGGAGGCCAGTCAGGTTTTATATTAAAGAGTTTTTATCAGTAGTGAGTCATCCTTGTGTCCCTTCACAGTTCTCTTCTTAGGGCTTCAGATGTCGTCCTCGGCATCTTTTCTAACTAAGAGAACAGAAGTAGCTTGGTATTGGACGACTTTAGTTGCTGTAGGTCCCCTAGGTGCGTGTATAACTTGAGCTTAACCCTTAAAGTTGTAAATTATCTTTCTACACGGTTCTTTTGCTAACCATACGTTAGATTGGCAAGGTAAAAAGGATGGTCTAATTAATCCCTTTGCTTTAAATTCCGAAATTTGGTTTTCAATTTCGGAATGAAAAATAACTGGATGTTTGTATAGTGGCACACTGATGGGTTTATTAGTTGTCGGTTTTATGTGATGTTTTACGTCAGAGACTAGTATCATTAAATCTTGAAGTAAATAAAAAATATTGTTGAACTGTACGAGAAGATTTTCCATTTTATTTCCTAATGTTTCTTCGAGGCGTCTTAAAGAGCTTTTGGCTAAAAGTTCTTTCATTCTCTCGTCTTGCTGTTGATTGCGTCGCACAGTAAAGATAGGGATTCTGTTTTCTTTCTTATACCATTCTTCAATTAACGCTTATCTTTCTTTCCGATTTTCTTTATTATTTAGGATGTGGGAAATAAATCTTCGTTTTTCCTCTGGGTTTACTATTTTTCCCTTATAGTTGCATTGGTTCGTTTTTTTGTTTAAGAGGGGTTCAATTTTTATTTATTTCTTTTTTATCTCTAATATTTGATTTTCTCCGTTTGCATTAACTGTTAATATTTTTGTCCTGCATGTGCCGTCACTTCGATAAATTCCTAGTAATATTCCTTTTCCGTTTATGATGAAGTCCCGGCGGGAAACTCTAAGTCAACATGTTTGTTCGTTGGCTTAACGTGGAAAATTACTGGGTTATAGTCTCCTTGAAGTGGGATCGAGGCATGTGAAGGATCTAACGCATTGCTAATAAATTTTATTTTCGCATGGTAGGCCGTGAGTCAATCTCTGCCTAAAATGCCATCAAATTTAGTGGGAAAATTGTCTATGACCACATGAAATTTATGAGAGTTATTTTTAGAGGAGAACGTGCACATCCCTAACATTTGGTGCACACTGTTCACGATTTCGAAGCTTTTTCTTTTAACCCTTAAATGACACACCTCCAAAAAATAACGTAGCTCACACTTGGGGTCTTTTGGACACAAACGTTTTAAACTGTTGTAAAAAGTTTAATTTTTGATATTTTTGTTAAGAAGTTTTTTTTTGGTATTCTTTAAAATCTCTTCTAAAGAATCAGTCGGTATAGTAACTTAAACTTTATTTTTAACACTTTGAAAAACAATGAAAAATGCATGGAATATACGAATTTTTATATTCGTTCAAAAATGGTATGGGGTCCAATGGACCCCCAGTGTCATTTAAGGGTTAAGTTCCGGGATTTTTTCTGGTTTGCATGTTCGCTTATTTAGATGTTCAGTCTTTATGAAGGATTCCGGGCTCCCAGAGTCAACCAGTAATCCTCGTCTGCCTTGATATCCTCTGAGTAGTAACTTGACGAAGGGATGTCCTGTTGCTCCTCCTCGTAAGAATATTCTCTGTGGTATATGTCTTCTTGATTCTCCTCTTCCATTTCCTGTTCGACTTCCTCTGCCTGGTAGGCTGTCCATTGTGAATCTTTGCTATTCTGGTTGCGGGGCTGAAAATTTTGTTTCTTTAACTGATTCTGTTTGGTATAACATTTTTCTTCTGAATGTCCAGTTTTATAACAGTATTTGCTGGTTGCCGTTTCTTTTGATTTTTCCGCTGTTGAGGTGTATCTGCCTTTCTTGGGGGAAAGTTTCTCGTGATTTGTCGTAGGTTGATATTTCTTTTTCGTTGGAATTGTGTCAAGGGTGTGGATTATTCTCGTTCCTTATCCGTATAATTTTTCTCTTCTTGCAGAGCTATCATACAGGCATCATTTAGACGCGTGGATCGAGAGTTGGCTATCATATATTTTATTTCTGTTCTTAAACAGTAAATAAATTTCTTCACTCTTTCTTGTTCTTTCTTCCTTCATTCCACGTCTCGGAATTCCGTGGGGCTGCGGTCATGGACCTGTGTAATTGTCTATCTATTTCCTGATTCCTACAGATGAAGGCCTCTACTCTTTCGTGTACCATTTGACACATTGGCCTTTCTTTCTGATGAGTAGCGGCAGCGATTTCCCTCGGGCTCCGAACACGATGCCCAATGCATCTTTCAATTTCTGCAGCGGCAGGGGAGGCGGTATGGAATTGAAGCCGGGCTCGGTGGAGGGATATCCGATTTTTCCTGTGGGTCTGGGCTGGATAATTTTCACTGCGTGTGTATCGGGAAGTAACTGTTGGATCATACGGTCTCATAGAAGTTGATCCTAAATTCGGTACTACCGTGAGATGACTGTATCACTGTTACTTGATTTACTTTTAATACTTGCGGTTTCCTTAAATTCTTGGATCTAATAGATTCACTTTTTGTTTTAATTTTCCAATGTGAGCCACTTCATGAAATGTCGGGTCGACCGGTCACTTCTTTATCAGGTTTTTATTATAAAATTGCTCACTCAGTGTACTTTTATTTACTTCATTTTCTCCTTTTTCGTCTGTGGAGAGAAAGTGTGCTAATCAAGTTTCATTTACTCAGGTAAAAAATAATGCCGTAATTTTTATTTTCCTGATCTTTTATCCAACGTAGTCTCCCAGCAGTGTGGTTGTCGTCCAGTTCCTGCTGTTTGTGGATCTTGTAAAAGAGCCTTGTCCTATCTGAGTTCAACGTTGACGAATGTGGGGGTCCGATCACGGTCGTCAATTTGTGATCTAGAGAATCAGTGATTTTAGTTTTTTCAAAAGGACTATAATACTCCGGGGAAGGAAATAGGTGCTGGAGGCTGTGGTTGGATTATTGTCGTTTTATTGTGACGATGTGTCCGCTTCAAGATACAAAAGAGAAGTGCTGTCGAGCCAGGAGGTCAGGCGGGTTTTATACTAGAGAGTTTTTATCAAGTGTAAGTCATCCTTGAATCCCTTCACAAAACCCTAAAAAATTATTCCAAAAACTCTAAGAAGTGATTCCATGTATTTTAGATGAGAAACCTGTTGAAATAAAAAAATGACGGGATATTTTTTTTAGATTTAGAATAAAATTGGGGGTGGGGGTCGTTGACATGTAAAAAAAGTGTTTTTGAGCCACCCTACTGTCCAGTGCTCACAACATAAAAACTATAGTTACAGAAAATAGACTCTTGTCTTGTATAACCCACCGTAACCAATCGTGGTTACAGCTGATTCCAGCTCGTATGATGTTGGTGCGGTGCTCAGTACGATAATGGACTCAGGTGATAAGCCTGTAGCTTTTGCATCATCCACTTGGTCAAAAATGAAAAGAAACTACATCCAACTAGATCAAGAGGCTCTGTCTGTAATTCTTGCGTTGAAAAAATTTCACAAATATAACGGAGAGGTTACGCTACAGCATACTCTAATCATATTCCTATAATATCCTTTCCGTATCAAGCAGCAGTAAGATGAACCTTTAATTTATTGCAATTCGGATTCTAGGGTAAATTTTCCGTGAGAAGGTCACGGTATAATTGAAAAAGTTCATCTTTCTTTGTCTCCGTGACTCCCCTGATTTTGAAACCAAGGGTGTCAGGCTTTATCTTTTGTGTGAAGTCCTTCAAGACCTCAGCGTAGCTCAGACCCTCGGCCGGTTTTATTAGAGCCGCCTTGGGTCGAGCTCGTCTCTGCACCTTTTTCTGCTTTCTCGCATTGTTGGTAGCAGCTTCTATTTACGCGTTTTTTTGTGTCGAAGTCCTGGTCACCGAAGGGTTTCGGATCCTCGGCTTCTTGTTCCTTGTTTTAGAACAACTTGCTTTCACGGAACGCGTTAGCTATAGTAAAGGATTCTGCTTTAGCTCAAGCAAAATAATTTTTAAGGAAGGGTTGGCCTACATTAAATTCGTTGGAGCCAGGCTTGCGACTATTTCATAGAATTAAAATAAACTTATCTTTAAAGAAAAAAGGTCTTCTGTATTTAAATAGATGGTTGTTCGGAAAAAGCTCCAGCCTCAGTTATTGAGGGTTCTACGTAAGATACATCGTCTCATCGTTAGATTCAAGATTGCTAGCCAGATCATATTTTTGTTGGGTAGGTGTTGAGGATGACAAAACCCGTCGTGTACAGACGTACGTTGCCTGCCAGACGACACAAAATGGCTTGGCAGAAAAGATATACTCCTTATCGAAAAATAAAAAAATGTGGAAGCGCCTTTACATTCGCCACCACGTTTTAAAACACCACATTTTACGATCCGTCGGACAAAGCGAATAACGCGACCCTCATGAAAATATTCGCCCTAATGTGTCGTCAATTATACGGGGAATGAATTGATATGTACTTGACATACGCGCTCAATTGCACTTGCTATCCCCCCCCTCCCACACCCCTACTATAGTATCATCGCACGTACTCGCCAGTCTGAGCATACCCTATCGAACCGAATAAACGGAAAGGAAACGCTACAGCGTACGCTTAAAGTATCAATATAAGTATCCATTCTATATCATGCAAAAAAACCAAAAAACAGCAAGATGGGAATTCAACTTCTTGCAATTCGGATTCTAAAGTGAATTTGTCATAATATCACGGAGTTATTGTAATCGTTTTGTTTTGCAGCATTAAAAATTAATGAGAATGTCATAAATTCTGCTGCAGGCGACATCAAGCCCATCCATAGTCGCTTAAATAGTATGCTGCTGCCGAAAGAAATACTAAAATGTACAAGATTTTTTTTTACTTCTTTTAAAGCACTGTACTAATTTTCTTTGGAATCCATTACAAAAATAATACACCGACTTAGGCTTATTCGACTTTTTCTAACGGTACCACGACTATCCGTAAATTCGTACATTTTATTTTTAATTGCGGATATGCGGTAAAAGAAATATTGATACCAAAAGTCTCTCTATGTATGTTTGAAACACCTGTCAGGTAGTTTCTCCAATGAGGAATGCAACAGATAGTGTTTCACTTTTATCGAAAAAATCTCGTGTCTCGAATCTTCAGTTGTTTTTGTTACTTTTGTTTAAATCAATGTAACAGTGACTCCGACAGGAACTGAAAGGAGTGCTTTTTTTCTAAAGTGTGTTTTGATATTTAGATTTAGGAAACGCATTTTCCAAGAAAAAATGTTGCTAGGTTTCGTAAATATTTAGTTTTTTTAGGTGCCTTTGTTTGTTCGAAAAGTTTTTGTGTTATTTTAATCGTGCCAAGAAATTTAGAAAAAAAATTTTTTTGCTGGGTTTCTTTTTTTTTGTCTGTCTGTCTTTCTGTTTTTTTTTGTAAGTTACGGAGCCAAAATTCTAAAATAAACGAATTGGTGACATTGTTGAAAAACGCGTTTCGTTAATTAAATTTTGGTATCAGATTTTCCAGAAAAAATTGTTCTAGGTTTTGTAAATATTCAGTTTCTTGTTACAAGTTATGTAAATAAATTCTTAGAGGAATCGAACAGCGTGACTTCAGATTTTTGAAAATGTGTTGTCTTATTTTAATATTACGAACAAATTTTTAAGAAAGAATGCTAATTTTTAATGGTAGGTTTCTCGAATTTTCAGTTTTTCTATTACTTTTGCTAACGTCTAAATAAAAGCATGTCTACGAGAAATAAAAAGAATGACCTATATTGAAAACAGCAGGTTCGAGAAAATAATGTTACTGATGCAAGTTATTGCGCTCTGGTGAGAAAATGCAAAGGTAGTCAAGAACTTTAGACACAGGTCATTTTTCAAGGTAGATAAGTAATTTATATCAATTTATAATAATTTTTTGATAGAAAAGAAATGTTAAACCTAAAAACTACGAACAACGCGCAAAGTTTCTTCCGGACTCAGGAAATGTGATGTAATTGTAAAGCAACTCTAACATGTGCAGCTCATTTTGTTCTTTAAATCTAGTTGCGAGAAGACTTTGGAAGTACCGGTCGCGTACCCGAGAATGGGGAAAAACCAAATAGGAAATCCTGAATTTTAAATACTTTTAAAAAAATTGTATTTCGTTATGCAGATAATAGAAAACCCGAAAACCTACTTAAAGCTCAGTTATTTATATCCATTTCTTATAGTTTTGTGATAAAAGAGAAATTTTAATTCTAAAAACTACAAACAACGCGGAGA
>NC_046660.1:141813385-141815042 GCF_010883055.1 Belonocnema kinseyi
CACAGCTATCCTAAATGATAGGATTGTTCGGGCAATTGAACCTGTGTGGAAAGAAATGTATGAACAACGAGGCTCAAAGAAAGGCGTAGCCGGATGTCGGGAAGACCTGCTCATCGATAGACGTGTCTGCAAAGATGCAGCATTCTACCAGCGTGACCTATCGATGGCCTGGATTGATTATCGGAAAGATTTCGATTCTACATCCCATAGACTTATCATCTGTCTTTTGGAAATCTTAAAGGTTCATCCGCAAATAGTTGGGTGCATAGAGAGATTGATGCCGCTTTGGAAAACCAGATTTACTATCTCATCTGGAAAAAATCGTGTGACAACTAACAAGGTCACGTTTCAGAGAGGTGTCTTTCAAGGCGACACCATGAGCCCACTCTTCTTTTGCCTTACATTATTGTCACTATCTCTAGCTCTAACGAGCTCAGATCTCTTGATATCGGGACAAGAAAGGTTATGCACATGAACAAAAGAATGCATCTTAAGTCTTCCGTTCCGCGACTGTACATCTCACGCCGTCAAGGGGGTCGCGGAATATTGAGTCTTGAATGTCTTCACAACAGGATTATTCTGGGTACAGCACATAGAGTTGCAAATGGAAGAGACCCTCTTCTTAAGATGGTCAGGAATCACGAGGAAGTGGGCAAAGGAGCATTTCTGTACAAAGCAGCGGAGGAGGCTGCTGAAACAGTCGGACTTGACTTCAGTATTAGGTGTGAGCAAAATGAATCAAATCTAATCTATCTCGAGTACTCACTCCTGAAAGCCCGGATTAAGAAAGCACAAGAGAAAAACTTTCGTGAACAGCTCCACGATAAGAGGATGCACGGTATCTTCCACAGAAATGTGAAGGATCAGTCAATGTCTTGTGAGCTAACGTTTGCTTTCCTTAAATCGCCCGGATTGAAGTCTGGTACAGAGGGTTTCATTTTTGCATGCCAAGACGGTGTTATTTGCACCTTAACATACCGTCGCCACATTTTGAGCCAAGACATTCCCGATTACTTTATTACCATCTCTTTCACTCGTACGGCATTCACCTTAATATCGCTCCTCTAAATGCTCCTAGGGAAATTGAGTCAATTGTCGAGAATGGGAAGTGCCGCATATACTGGAACTTTATATTCTCGACAATTGCTTCTGTTGCTCACTCGAGGCCTGACATGGTTCTTCTTGACTACGAGAAGCGAACCATGATCGTTATCGAATTTTCGGCACCAGCTCACGAAAACATCATAGTCAAGGAGAATGAAAAGAAAGAGAGGTATCGAGAACTTATAAGGGAGTTGCAACGATTGTATCCGGAATATTCTGTTAAACTAATCGTCCTTATCATCGGCGCTCTTGGAGGTGCCATGCTTTCACTTGCTAATAGCCTAAAAAGCATCCCTGCGTGTCAACAATATGCTAGAACACTTGCGGGAAAAATGCAGAAGGCGACTGTCTTTGGGTCACTCCGTGTTCTTAGGGTGCACGAGGCTTTTGCTGGATCGTCGTATTGATTCCTTTACAGACTTTAACCACCTATCTCACGGTTGTGTCACGTGGTTATGGGTGAAATTTTACCGCGATTTCGCTGGAAGCGGTTGCAATTTTTCAGATTAGCACCCGCTCCCGGCGAAATCCTGCGGTTGTCCTTATGACAAAT
>NC_046660.1:141815142-141817840 GCF_010883055.1 Belonocnema kinseyi
TTTTCATGTCAATCGGGCCACCTAAATATCTCGGAAACGGGTTTTCTTTCACCAAATTTGGCACAGATTATCTTTAAGATTTGTACTTTCTTCTCGATTTTTGTCAGGATTACTTTGTCTTTTGTTTCAAAATTGCGGACCAAAATATCTCAAAAAAACGTTGTGTTTTTACATGCTCTCTAGATATACCATTTTTAAAGTGAACAAAACAATGATTTACCCGAGATTATTATTTAATTTGATATTTTTCGAGTTGCTGATAATAAATAAACTACTAAAATGCTAAATTTCAAAGTGGCGGATTCAAAATGACAGCAGAAAATTAAAGTTTTTAATTTGTATATAATTTTCGTTTTAATATCGTACGACATAGTATTGAAACTAATGGCATATTTAAACGCATCGCTTATAAAGTTTTGTATAACATATTCAATTATTGATAAAAGAGATAACAGCAACTCTCCGCATTCCACCGGGTTTAGACTAGCATGAATATCATCCATGCCTGCGTTTTTGTTTTTATTTTATTATTTTTTATTTTTTCGTTTTTTTGCCATTTTTAAATTTTTTCTTAATTAATGAATTTTTTTAATATGTTTTTTACACTTCTGAAGTTGAGAATGAAACTGCTTCAAATTGCTTAGATACGTTTAAATGTGCTATTAGTTTCAATGCTATGTCGCAAGTAATTTTTGACATAGAATCTAATTCTGAAATTTTTTATTCCAAAAATGTTGTTATGCAATAATTTGTGTAAACAAATTGTTTAAACAAAATAAGTATGCAAAAATAATCGCATGTTTGGCTTAATCGTACTCAAGAACCCCTTAAATAAGCCCAAAATTAATTAATAACGCAATAATTTGTTTAAATAAATTGTTTAAACAAATTAATTTTGAAAAAGTAATGGCAAATTTGAAATCAGCGATGCATCAAACCCTTAACACTATGTTTAGTTTATATAGTTCGTGGATAAAAAATCTTATGGTCACAGAAGAGTTTAAAAGACTATTGATATTTTTAAAATAATAATAATAAGGATTGTTTGAAATCGGTTTTAAAACCGGCAGTATTATAAATGGAAATTCAGCAAAAGCAGTTGATAAGTCTTAATTCAGCTACATCCACACCAAAATGAACCTCAGAAAGCAGATATATATTTTACGTCTCATTGTTAAAACGAGTAAAGCGATACGACGGAACCATCGAATGCCCAAAAGGAGTAACTACTACAATGAAAGTTTGTTCAAGGAAACATTCAAGCCTACAGTGACACCACGACAGAGACTAGTAAGTATTACTAAAGATTCTACTAATGACTACTATTCTATTTATGACTGCTGATGACGACAGAGAAGAGGCTCTAGAGCAGTTAGATGCAAAGATGGTTGTAGAGGATACTGCAACAGAGCCTGCTGATAATTATCAGTAGCTTACCAACAAGTTTCTGACGATGCTTGGACAAAGTCGAAAACAATATTTGGATATAGTGTACGGTGTAAGAAGAGTAGATTATACTCTTATGATTGTTCATACACCTGTCAATTTTGATGATTTAATGTCATTCACACGCTGTGTAGCATCAGGATGACTTCTACTTATCAAGATTGTCTAAAAGTCTATTCCCGAGGTGATGCCTTGAAAAGGCAAATGACATACTCGTGCAAGAAAACAAACAATTTTCCCGTCAGCTTGACTGGATATAACGAGAGAGACTGTCAATAATTTAGTCCTCTCAGGTTGGCAGAATCTCAAGAAAAGATTCAAAATAATAGCAGCAATGGACAAAATGATAATAGTAGTATATCATGATGATGATGAGTTTGAGCCTTTCATGGCAAAACAAAGAAAGAAATGTAGAAGTAGGATGATATCAATGAGAAAGACGGAGATCGAGATGACAATGAAAAAAAGGAGGATCGACAATAATCGGAACATGACGATGATGATAATGATTCTGTCGATGACCAAGTCGAGAATGTTGCTGTATGATGCTTCATACAGATTCCAACGAACTTTTAGATGCTTTGCGATTTTGCATTAAATCTTATAATTCTTTACAAGGTCCCGAGGGTGAAGCGATTATCCACATATTACGTCAAAGCACCATTATATTATAGAAAAAATAACCATTGTGAATTTTGGTTTAATTATATTTAATTTATATAATTACATTATATTATTTTGTTAAACTAAGTTGAAAATCTATTTTTTTGTAAAATTGAATTAAGTATATCTTCTTGAAAAAACAGACATTTAAGGTGTTCAAAGGTCGAGATTGATTTAAACCCTTTTATCTTAGATAAGTATTAGATAGTAAGATTAGGTATAACTCACACTTCTTCAAACAATAAAATTTATATCACCACTACCACCACCACCACCAACACTCTTTAGATAGTTTATTTAGAAAATTTCAATAGTTTTGAAAGGAATATAAAGAAGATAATTTTCTTAAATTCTCCTTCGTAGCATTTTTTTAGGACTCAGAAAATGTGATGTAATTGTAAACCAACTCTAATATGTGGAGCTTGCTTTGTGCTTTGAATTCAGTATCGAAAGGACATTAGATGTATCGGTCGTGTAGAATGGGGGAAAACCAAATAGAAAATCCTAAATTTAGGGTTCTCTCTCCTTTTTAATTCTAAATTCAAAGATTTAGGCCTTAAATAAAAAAAAAGAAAGCAATAAACACAAA
>NC_046660.1:141817940-141823376 GCF_010883055.1 Belonocnema kinseyi
ATTTCATCACAGAAAAAATGAAAGATAAAGTTTACATCAATTCCGGGTAAAAGATTCACCGCAACAAAAATCAACCTTGCCGGATAAACTTTACATGAATCAAAGATAATTTCCAATTTTTAATCGTGCCTGGATAATCTTTCGCCTTATAATCGCTCCATTTTTATTCGCGATGTAGCTAGAGTTGCAATGCCAGCGCTATCTGTCGTCGTTTAACTTAATTAGTTTGGAGAGAACTGGGGCTTCTCATCTGTCAATTGCTTTTTGCACTTTTTCCTAAATGGTATAAAATAAGTTCTAATGCCTCTACAATAATCTAATTTATTTCGGTAAGAACACATTTTTTTCATATTTTCTGTTGCTAATTGTACATGTGTTACCGAAATTTGCTCACTTCATCGTGACATTATCAACGAGATCAGAATTTTTCTCCTAACATCAGTAAACTTTCACCGAAATATGTTTAATTTTTAACAGTTTGCGAGTTTTACCTGCAACAAATTCTAACTTTTGTTTGTTCTGTGTTGTTTTAAATCTGGTGTCCCGATTTATAGCTCGAATTCACTAAGGCTTTGCCGTTTTCCCATTGCTGCTAAGGATGCCATAGTAAACAACAGCTTTTATTCCATCGTAGGATAAACTTTTGCCAAATCGATTGTAAACTTTATCGGCTGGAAATTTTACATTCATCAAAATATAACTTCAGTTTTTTCAGGGACTAACATATTATTTTATTTGTCCATTTGGTTGAAAATTAAAAAATTAAACTGTTTTATTGTTGGGAAGTTTGCCTGTCTATTCAGGAAGGAGTAACGTTTCATCAAAATGACCTCTTTAGACGGTTTATTTAGAAAACTTCAATGGTTTTGAAAGGACTTTGAAGAAGAGAATTTTCTTGAATTCTCCTTCGTAGCATTTTTTAGTATTCAGAAAATGTGATGTAATTGTATACCAACTCTAACATGTGCACCTCGCTTTGTCCTTTGAATCTAGTTGCGAAAAAACTTTAGTTGTACCGGTCGTGTGCCGCAAGAATGGGGAAAAACTAAATAGAAAATAATGCATTTTGAATATTAGTTCTTTTTAAAATTGTATTTTGTTATGCAGATAATAAAAAACTCTGAAAATTACGTAAAGGTAAGTAAATCATACCAATTTATTATAATTTTGTAATGAAAAAGAAATTTTAAACCTAGAATCTACAAACAACGCGGAGATTTTGTTCCGGGTTGGGAGGGGGGGGGGGGGCACTCTTTTCTTACTTACTTCTTACTTACGGAAATTATTGTAAAAATAATTATTTTCTCGTAGCTTATAAGGTTTTCGCATTTAAATTCTCGCGTAAATGCACCGCGGAGTGTAATATTTCCACGAACTTTGAACATTTTCGGAAATTTACAGAAATTAATGGAAAAATCATTATTTTCTGCTAGGTTTTGATCAAGCGATCAACAATTTTCAGTGAAATTGATTAGTAATATCGGTAGAAACGTATATTTTTTCATTTTAATCGAAAAATTGGCAGTTATTCGATATTCCGAAAATGTCAGTTTCGCCTCTATGAGAACATAATGGTTCTGCTGTATGAATTTTAGGAAACCGGTTAATAAATTTTAGTGAACTATTGTAATACATTATTTTATTGAGTACGTTAATCGAATCGTTGGAAATTAGTTATTTTATTCGTTCTAGTATCTTTTCTTTGTATTGAAAAAATGGATGATCAACGTTTGGGATGACACTACTGATCGGGTTATCACTTGGGTCAGTGGTTTGAGCGATGTTTAATCAAAAACTATACATAAAAAATTTGGTTTGAATACGTATGGGAGTGAGGAAGAATGTGCATGGCATGTGCTCAGGTCAAAGGGGCAAGATATTTCGTGGAATGAAACTGATTTATCATTTACGTACAGAGGTTCTTAGTCTGGAAAATTTGGCGGATTGATATGGCCAGACATCCACCTAGCAGAGCACGTAATAGATATCCAAGGTCACCAAAGAATTAAGCAGAATTAACGTACATATTCACCTAAAGTTTTAGATGATCTGAGAAAATCTACAGATAAGCTAGAGAAGGAGGGTTTAATAAAACCTTATAATAGTGATTTTCGTAGGTTGAACGCAGTTGCGAAAAAGAATGCTTATCGAATGCGAAACATGACTGACATACTCGACAAACTTCGTTCTGCACAATATATTTCGAAGATCGATCTTAGTCAGCCTTTACCAGATTCCCTTGCCCAGAGAAAGCAAAGAGCTTACTGCTTTTGCTGTTCCTGGAAAGGGCTTACACAAGTATACTCGAATGCCTTTCGGTCTATCGACTTCTCTCGCTACCTTTTAACGCCTTTTAGACAGACTGTTTACGTCTGAATTCCAACCTTATGTCTTTGAGTATCTTCATGACATCATCACAGTTACCGAAACCTTCAATGAACATTTTTACTGACTGGGGCGTATTTCAGATGAGATAATCAATGCAGGCCTTACTATAAATTAGGAAAAGAGTGAATTCTGTTGCAGGGTGGTCAAGTATATGGGGTATATGGTTAACCAGTCGGGTTTTCATGTGGATCCAGAAAAGATCGAACCAGTAACTGGTTACCCGGTCTCAAATACTTTGAAGAAACTTAGGCGATTTTTGGAAATGGTTTCGTGATACTGGAGATATATAAAGGATTTTTCGGCTATGGCTAAACCTCTATTTCGTCTATTAAATAATAGTCGTCAATTTATATGGGGTGAGGAACAACAGAAATCCTCTGAGCTGTTAAAAACAGCATTAACCTCTGCTCCTATGATCGCCCGACCGGATTTTAGCCTGCCTTTTTCACTCCAGGCTGATGCTAGTAGCACTGTTCGGGGGGGGGGGGGGGGAAAAGAAAAACATAGGCAGCGCGGAGCGAGTTATCGCTTACGCGAGTCGGACCATGGCCCCCTCCGAAAGGAATTTTACTGTGACTGAACAAGAGTGCTTGGCTGTGATCTGAGCGACTCGGAAGTTCAGGCCCTATCTTGAGGGTTATCCTTCCGAGATAATCACTGACCACAGTAGCCTTCGTTAGTTGTGCAACTTGAAAGCGCCTACCGGAACACTGGGGTGGTGGGCTACGGAGTTACGGGGAAACCAGATTACAATAAAGCACAGGAAAGTCTCTTTGCACCACGTACCAGACCCTTTGTCTCGTATGTATGAGCCTGATACTGTGGTATTAAGTTCAATCGGTGAACCCGACGACCCCTGGTATTTGCGCAGTATAAAAAACGTTCGAGAAAGGCCATTGGAGATTCCTGATTGGAAGATTGAGAGAGGAAGATTGTATTTCCATAAATCGAACTCCTTCGTTGACACTCTCTTGCTAGATCTCGAGGCATGGAAAGTGGTTTCACCTCCAGAACTGCGGAGAAAAGCTTTAGAGGAAGCCTATGATGAAACTACTTCCAGTCATCTTAAAGTGGAAAAGACACACGCACGTATGGCTGCCTTGTATTATTGGCCTGGAGTGGATAAGGACGAGGTTACATATGTTCTTTCCTGTTCCACCTGTCAGAAACTCAAGGTTGAACAAGCTGGCTGTTGGGGATCGTTCGCTTCTATTTTTTTTTAATTTTCGTGATCGCGGGTGATCTCGGAGCGTGTACGGACCTGGTGATTTTGTCCACTCACACTTTTGGGGGACTAAGTACCTGAAGGGGTGGGCAAACAGTCAGTACTGCTAAGTGCACGGTCCGAGTCACTTCCTTGTACGAACGTAATAACTTCTTATGTGTTTTTTTTTCTGATAATCAGTAATAATTACTAACAGCGTCTTATTTTCGTACTGATTAACTATACTTATTGTGGGGTATCCATCTTCACGTTGCAAATGGGTACAATAAACTTTACTTAAAGATAAAAACGTAGCGTTATTTATAACCCTACCCGTCTAATCTCACTGTCGGATCATGTTCTAGTTTGAATCACAAACACTGGCCCAGTAGGACTTATGGGGGAAAATGTGATAGAACAACAATGGATGGCGATTGCAGCGGACAGTATGGGTCCTTTTCCACCTAGTCGCGCTCATTATCGATACTTACTCATATTTCAGGACATCTTTACGAAGTGGATAGAATGTGTCCCGTTGAGGAAAGCTAATGTCGCTAATGTACAAAATGCCTTCGAGGATTGTGTAGTTTTCAGTTGGGGAGCTCCTGAGGTCTTGTTTACGGATAACGGCAAATCCATTTAAGAGAGTGAACAAAGTGATGAAAACGATGATGACTTCGTTTGTCGAAAGTGATCATCAAGATTGGGATAAAGATATCCCAGATATTCGTTTTTCTGACAACACTGCAGTACATAGCTCGACTCGCGTGTCGCAGCGCTCTTGAATTTTTTCAGGGAGCCTAGACTAGCTAGTTCGTGGAAAAGACAAGTAGAAGGGATCCCAGAAATTATACACTTAGCCGCAGAAGAGTGGGAAGATGGAACTAAGAGATTACCTGCATTGAGTGATTGAGTTTTCTATCACTTAGAAATAGCGTCAGATCGCCATGCAAAGTATTATAATCGTGGGAGGCGAGATATGCGCTATGAAGTGGATGACATAGTCTGGTGTAAAATACATGTTCTGTCGCCCGCAACAGATTTTATTACTAAGAAGGTAGCTGCAAAATACGATGGTCCGTTTGAAAGTGTTGAGGTCTTTTTTCCTGTGGTATATGTGCTAGCGCGTTCGACGGGAAATAAAGAGAAAGTTCACATCAAGGATCTTAAATATTATTGGTCGGTTGATGAATCGAGAGTTAACGCATCTCGTGTTTCCCTAGGTCTCGATGAAGAAGAAGGTGCCGAGCTTACGCCCGACAACCGTTCAGTGGCTTAGGAGGTAGGGAGGAAGGTTTTCACGCACACCGGTTACGAATCCACGGAAGAGGGAGTATTAGCGGCGGGAAGATGTTTCACGAAAACATCAGTTGGCTCTTCGTAGGGATTCTGATAATCGTCGAATTGATTCAAATCACCCGTTAATTGAAGCCCTCGCGGAGGCAATTTTAAGGAAGCTGTAACTCATTGCTTAGTTTATAAGTCTTTTCATGCCGTATATAGATTTTAGTTTTGTTCATAAGTTTGTTGTGCCGTCGAAATTGTATTTTAGTTTGAAGTCTTTTAAGCCGTAGTTTAAGCTTATCTCGCCGAAGTACTGAAACCGCATCTGCCGCACAGAACCGAATATATTTGATGTTTATTTTTTCCCTTTTTACATAGAAACATGAGTTTGGTGAAAAAATTTTCTTCATTTTTAACTTGTACTAAATGGCTCGGGTTTACTTGCCGATTGAACTGAGATGCGGAGTCGAGAATGGATTGCAGGCTCTCGCTGAGTTTCACTCTAAATTCAAAGATTTAGGCCTTAAATAAACGAAAAAACAAGAAATAAACACAAATAA
>NC_046660.1:141823476-141832844 GCF_010883055.1 Belonocnema kinseyi
ACGCGATCTTCTTTGTCTCTTTTTTCTTTTTTGACTGTTGTTGTAAAAGAAAAAGAGAACAAAATACTCATGCTGATCTAATAGACTTTTGCTGCACGGGAATCTCACATCTGGTACGTAAGGTAGTTTTAAGCGGAATTTTATTTAACTTTCAGGATTATCTTATTAATTTAAAGAAACATATAATTTCCCTGGCCGACCCGTGAATTAGGTATTAGAACTCTGTGAGATTAGGTTCGGGACATTAGGAGCTGTCATTCGCCTCATTGCCGGGTACTATGTTGTTGGACCGGGAAGAAGGATAGACGAGATTCTAGAAGATCCTGCTGTCATATATTACGTAACCCTTTTTTCTTTTGTTTATATCGTTATGTCTTTCTAAACTTCACATCAATTTCATGCTCGTCTTTATTCAAACAAAAGAAAAACGCGTTACGTATTTATGGACGATCCCTAAGGTCGGCTATTATTATTTTTATATTTGTACATTGAAGTCAAGATTTCGGTTGTTTCCTTTTGTTGCTTTATTTGTCTCAACTCCATAATTTTGACAGTCTGCCATATTCATTTCTTACAATTAATGTGATATGAGATCAATTTTCCTTTCCATGTTTTCAAACAAACTGATTATTGTGTAAATAAATTTAAATTATGTATATTGTCATTTGTGCTATTTTAGTTTTGAATTATTACTCAGCTTTGCTCAGTGACCGCCCCCGCGTGTCCTCTCCACTGAGTTAGTATGTAAAACTAATTTTATAAATTTTATATTTCTCTTATTTCCTTAACTTGTAATTCTGAATCAAAAGTTTTCAGTAACCTCTCCACAGGCGCCCGGTGCCAGACATTTGGTCAAGTCTTTTTTTTTATTAATACTTTAAGGTCATATCGTCAAAATATTTCTGTAACCACGCTGAGCAGCTAAGTAGCAGCTAAGTGATAGTTTTCATTTTCGTTCAAAATCCCGGGAAAAAAATATATATATATTTCATTAACAAATTATTTTATCTGTGCATTTAGTTAAAAATTAAAAAATTGAACTGTTTTAGTTTTGGAAACTTTGCCTGCCTATTAAATGCCTATAAATGTGCAACTAGTTTTGGTTTTTGAACCCATTTTCTAAAAGACTTTAGAGGTACCGACCTTGTACCGCGAGAATGGGGAAAGAACAAATAAAAATTCTGAATTTCAAATATTTGTTCTTTTTTAAATTGTATTTCTTAATGCAGATAATAGAAACCCGAAAAACTGCGTAAGGATAATTAATTTATATCAATTTATTATGATTTGGTGATGAAAAGAAAATTTTAAATCTAGAAACTAGAAACAACGCGGAGATTTTGTTCTGGGGGGGGGAGGGTCTCTCTTTGTATTATAAATTTGAAGATTTAGGCCTTAGATAAACAAAAAAATAAGAAATTAAAACACACATATATTTATTTATTTCATTAACAAATTATTTTTTTATCTGTGCATTTACTTGAAAATTCAAAAAGTGAACTACTTTGTTGTCCAATTTCAAAAAGACTTTATAGGTACCGGTCATGTACCCCTAGAATGGTGGAAAACCAAATATAAAATCCAAAATTTAAAATAGTTGTTCCTTTTAAAATTATATTTCGTTATGCAGATAGTAGATAGATAGATAAACGTTTATTTTGCGGTCTGCTGGCCTTAAAAAATTGACTTGCTTACACTTCCAGTTTTTTTTACAGAATTTTGTTACAGCTAACTATTACAAATTAACATCCATCCACACCTTATAACTAATCCGCTCGTCTCTATATTCTAAACTTACTCGCTGCGCCTCGTCTTGCCTCGCACGCATGTCTCTCTTTCCTCGCTGTGCCTCGCATTGCCAGTTTCTGTCTCCGCGGCTAACGTCTAATACTTAACTACTGTTTACAATATTTACAGTTCCCTTACACCTACTTCCGCTCCTATTTACAATCCTTCCTTCTCCATTCCTCTTCCTCCTTCATTATTTTCTTCTCCATCTTACTCAACAACTTCTTTACCCATGCTACTGCCCTTTTGTCTCCACTTTTATGCAACAATACCTCAATGCTTATCCCGCTCCTTTCAACCTCTTCACATTCCTCCAACCAATGCTCAACTTTTGCATCACCCTTACCGCACAATTTACACATTCATTTGTCTCTAGAAAGCCGAAACTTATTATAATTCTCGATGCAACCGCACCTCATTCTCTCTATAAGTTCTTGACTTCCTTGCTCTCCTTTCTCACACAAATATTGCGCTCTCTCCATTTGCATAATCCATGCACTATTCCCGTTAATCCTTGAATCTCTTATTCTCTTCTCTCCTTCTGCCTTCTCTCTCTCCATGCAAATCTTTTTACCCATCTCATATACCTTTCTTCCTCGTGCTTCCTTCTCACTTCATTCATCTGCAATCCATTCCTTCTAAAATACCTTTCCCTTCTCACCTCCATCTTTGCACCACTACTTCTGTTTTCCTTCTCCTACCAACACTCCCTATCCAGTTCACTTCCCTCCTCTTCCCAAAAATTTCTCCTCATATTTACACACTCGATTCCCTGTTATAATCCCTAAACTCGTTCTTCCTGTCTCCCTCCTGACAATATATTTCGTCGTATTCCTTCCCAACCCTAGTGTCTACTTTACATACCTCTCATGTGTTCTATTCACCTCCTCACTTACTTTCCACCCCCACACCTCCACTCTGTAAAATAACATACTCATCACTAGCGAATCAAACAATTTCATCCTGCTTACAAAATCATCTGAGAACAACCTCTTCCCTAGCCACCACACCATCCTCATCACTACATTTGCTCTTCTCACCCTCTCTTCTATGTGACCACCCTCCCCCCATTTTTTCGAAACAGGAAGCCCGGGTAAACTAACTCTTTCACCTCCTGCACCGCTTGTCCCTTCCACTTCCACTCCCCTCCCTTATCTCTCCCACCTCCTTTCATGAACACCATACACTTCGACTTGTTCGCATTTAACTTTAACCTATTTTTGTCCAAGTATCTTCAAAACCTTTTTATCGTCTTCTTTATTACCTCCTCGCTCTTTGTTAGCAGCAATATGCCACCTGCATGTGCGAGTGACCATATCCTGACTCCTCTCACCCTAACTCCTGCTATCACTCCGGCCGCTAGCTTACTTTCCATATCCGCGAACAAAATTGCAAAAAGGGTTGGGCTAGGCGGGCACCCTTGCCTCAACCCCTTATCCATCCAGAATTCCTTAGATATTCTCTCCCCTCCTCTCACCCTATCTTTCATCTTTTTGTATACCTCCCTTACCCTTTCGAACAGACTACGTGCTGCAAGACGTAAATATTGTCAATAGTACTCGTTCCCTCCCTATCGCCCGCCTGCGTTTCCGGCAATATTCCTTTTCCCTCTTCATCCTTGCGCAGCCTGTCTGCCAACACAATCGCGTATATTTTGTACGCAGTATTCATTAGCGTAATTCCTCTATACTTTTCCTGCCTCTCCCTATCCCCTTTCTCATATAGTGGTAGATCAACCTCTCCCTCTACCCTCTTGGGAATCCCTCCCCCTTCCATACTTTTTTCACTACCCCGTTTAGCCTCTGCCTTACCTCTTGTGTGCCAAACAGCCATGCTTCATTTTCTACTCTATCCATCCCTGCTGCCTTAGATTTTTTCCACTTCCTTATCTGTTTCTCTATCTCCTCGTCATTCAGCTCCTCTTAACCTACGTTCCTCGTTGTTCTACTCCTTTCACCTCTCTTCCGCGTATCTGGACCCTGAAATGCTTCCTTGACAAATTCCTTTCAATCGTCGCTCCCTATCTTCTCACCTATCCCCACCCTACGTTTCCTAAACCTATGAATTGTCTTCCACACGCCCCCTTCTGTCTTGACACTTTTCAACTCCTCTTTCAGCTCTTTTTCCTTTTCCTGCTCCTTTTTCTTACACATCGCCCTACACTCCTTCCTCATTTCTACGTACTCCCCCCTCTTCGCGGTTCTTCCTTTCACTTTCTGTACTTCTATTTCACTTTTCTCTTTATCAGTTTACATTCTCTATCCCACCGCGGCTTCACTATTCCCTTTTTCTTCTTCCTAAATACCTTTTTTTGCATAAAATCTTTCACTTTCTTTTTTAGATCCTCTCACATCTCGTCCACAGATTTCCCCTCAAAGCTTACGTAGTCCAAAAGATTATGAAGAAGATAATATTCTTAAATTCTTCTTTGTAGCATTTTTTAGGACTCAGGAGGTGTGCTGTAATAGTAAACAAACTCTAACATGTGCAGCTCGCTTTGTTCTTTGAATCCAATTTCGAAAATACTTCAGGTGTGTCGATCGTCTACCCTGAGAGCCTAGGTAAATAAGCTCCGAGAATCACCTAGATCTTTCGAGTAGCATTGAGAATATCTAGATCTTTCTAGAAGCTTCGCGAACTCTGGAGAACCTTCGATCCAAGTATAATGGTATTTATACTTGGATGTCGGATACTACTTAAAATGCATAGCTGATAAGACAGTGGCGCCATCTGTCAATCACAGCTTGAATTAAATACATGGCAAAAAAGTGACAGGGATCTACCTTACCGACCGAGCAGTTACCGGCTGCTGAGAACTGACTGATGGCGCCATCTGTTGGCAGCAACTGGAACTACTTACATGGTAAATCCGTGGCATGGATCTACCTTACCAACCGAGCAGCTATCGACTGTCTGGAACTGACAGGTAGCGCCGCCTGTCAGCGGTAGCTGCAACTACGTTGTAGTGTCGTCGAACCGGCATAGGTATGCTACTGTTTCCGGCTCTTCGATTATGAAGGAGGATTCAGGAAGGAGGCTTCAAGAAAACTATCTTCGTTAAAGTTTTATAATAAAAAGAGAGAACACCCCACTAGCTTACCTAGTGTCGATGGAAGCTAGATGGAGGAGCTCGAACCCTGCAATACAGACCGCGATATCCAAGTTTTACTTGGATCGGGGATTCCACAGAGTTCTCGAAATTTCTAGAAAGATATTTGGCCCAAGTGTGCTAGACGATTCGCGAAGCTTCGAGAAACATTGACCTAATATATATAGGTAAAATGCTATTTTACCTAGTGCTCATGGAAATGATATCACGAGCGAAATTTTTTAATTCAACCCAACGATGTGTGCGTCTCCAACACTGAAATTTCATTGCAAACCGTCGTTGTTTTTTAAGTAAAATTCCATCACTGAAGTTTGCTGGAAAGTGAGATTTTTTAACAATGCTAAAGACGAAATTTAAAAATAAACCTATCGTTGAGGAAAGCTTAGAACCCACCGCTGTCATAAAATTCCATCGTTGAAGTTTGTCAGAGGTGTACTTATAGCAATCCGGAAAGCGCGCGAAAATTCAAATCTCTTATCCATAACTTAAAGCCAATGACAGCACACAGAGCTGTGCATTTCTATTGGATAAACATTAGTCTTGTAAATGGGCAGTATAATTGTCAATGTCCAGTAGGTTTCTATGTCACATATGGATGCGCAGTATAGTTTGGTAGTACATGAAGCTGCGTAATGGACATCTATAGTACTTATAGATGCGCTGTCGCATTTGACATTACGCTGAGCTCTGCAGTGTAATAATATGTCATCTATGGCTCTACAGGACACTTGTATGGCCGCGAGGCTAAGTGTTACTGTTTCATGCATTCTGTTATACAGTTCTGTTCCAAGATAAATGCAGGTAAAGCAGTGACCAGTGATTTACTGCTAAGATAATCGTTCATATCTGTGCCAAGACGATCGTTCATATTTGTGCTAAGATGATGATTCATACCTGTGATAAGATAGTTGTTCATATCTGTGCTAAGATACGACAGTCAATAAGTGCTTACCAGTGACAGATGGCACCACCATTAAGTCAGTTAAATTCGAGTGTATGTGAAAATTGGCGAGAAATTTTAATGTGTACAAGATTAAAACCTTTAAGAGCAGTGCCCCGTCGAAAATTCATTTGTGACCTTTCTTGTCTCAATGGCTGTATAAATTAGATTAAAGAAAAAAATTATAAAATGAAAATATTTGTTTCTCATAAACAACAAAATATATCTATTTAAATGGAACATAATTTTTGTCTTTGAAAAGCTTATTTATTCTTATAATACAGTGGAACTCTGAGCCTGAGCCGGTTTTGGGGCTGGAGGAGGTGGGGAATTGACCAGCTAGAGTGTCGTTTTGTAGAAAACGCTTTTGTTTGTTCACGCCTGAGCGACCACCGCTCCTCTTCCCTCTACTTGCAGCGGAAGTTTTTGGAAGGACTATATCAGGGGGCCCTATCTCAAGGGTTCATTACACTTGTGGTGAATGTGATGGTGGTGTATGTGGTGGTGATTGTGAATCTGGTGGAGGGGGAATCCTAGAATGAAAGTTTGTTAAGTGAAAAGTTCAAGCCTATAGTGACACCATTGGAGAGACTTATAAACATAAATAAATGACGAAGGCCAACGATTACTAACTGAAGAATTGGAACAAGAGGATGATGATGATGATTATGAGAACGCATCATTTATGACTGCTAATGGCGATAGAGAAGAGGAGTTAAAACAGTTAGATACAACCATGGTTAAAGAGGATACTGCAATAGAGCCTACTGATAATTCTCAGTAGCTTACCAACAAGTTCCTGACGATGCTTCGACAAAATCGGAAACAATATTTGCATATGGTGTACGGTGTACGAAGAGTAGGTAATACTCTTATGATTTATGATACACCTGTCGATTTTTATGATCAGTTCATCTACGTGGGAGATAAAAAGTACTTGAAAACTGTTAGACTTCTTGAATTATCATTTAGACAGGCACCTGAGGAGTCCTACATAAGCTCGATCGACCTAAATAACTATAAAGAAATTCTCATCAACACAAACGCTCACAAGAAGCATTACAGTCCCTCTGAACCTATTCGTATTAGCAATAATACCAAGTATAAGAAAATTATAGCAAAATTGTTTCCACGCAAACGTCACTCTAAAGGTGGTGGTTCTCTATCCCAATATGAGGTATTAAAAAAGAACCTAGTCACAAACCATCCATTCTATGACGATCCTATGGTGTTCATTGATCGTCTTCATTTATCCCGACCTTGCCGGCTGCAGGCAACGAGAATTATAATACTGAAATCCTCTTTATTACTGAGGAATTACGTAAGGCAGGTTTTACATATATGTCTTAAGTGACCCACCAACAGCATCACAACTTGTGCCAACTCTGTGGAACGTGAATTCAACGTTCATTCAACACTGTTTTTAACGTTGATTCGACAAAAAAGCAAAAAATTTTCTCGTCAACTTGACTGAATATAAAGAGAATGACTGTCATGAATTTATTCCTCTCAGGTTGACAGAATCTCAAGAAAATATACAAAATAATAACAGCAATGGGCAAAATGATAATAGTCGTAGCAATTCAATAGAAACCAAACTGCAGGAAGTCTTGAAGCCCAAATGTGGCTCTCTGAGAAAAAATACGGAATATCAGGATAATAGTGAGTTTGAGTCTTTCATGGCAAAACAAATAAAGAAATAAAATGAGAAGCAGGATGATAGAATGAGAAAGATGGAGATCGAGATGACAATGAAAAAGAGGAGGATCAACAAGAATCGGAACATGACGATGATGATAACGATTCTGTTGATGATGATGTTGGTTATAATCAAGAGGTTGATGAGTTTGCGATTTTACATTAACTCTTATCATTCGTTACAAGGTGTCGAGTGTCAAGCAATAATCTGCATATTACGTCAAAGGAACATTATATTTTATAAAGACTAACCATTGTGAATTTTGGTTTAATTATATTTAATCTATATAATTACATTATGATATTATTTTATTAAGCAAAGTTGAAAATCTATGTTGTAAAATTACTCACAGTTCTTCAAATAGTAAAATTTATATCACCAAAACCACCACCACCACTCTTTAGGTTGCTGGTTCCCAGGGCATAGAACAGCATAGAACAGCAGCAATTCGGGTAAGGAACTCTGGGAAATTTCCGGTGACTGATTGGGGAAGAGGCCATAGTTTTTTCTGGGTCAAAAGCCTAGAAGCAATCTATTTCAGCTGCTACTTCTTCCCGAATCTGGAAATTGACATTTTTCAACGTGATCTAGATCATCTGGAACACACGTTAAGTAGCACTGAAGGAGAGGCAATTGTGGGAGGCGATTTCAACGCCAAGTCGCAGCAATGAGGCATGAGATGGTCAGACACACGTGGAAACGCTGTTACTGACATGCCAGCTAGAGATGACTTGACGATACTCAACACGGGCTGCGTACCAACGTTCAGGAAAAGCGGAAACAGAGGTACGATAATTGATATCACCTTCGCAGCTCCTACAATAACTCCCAGGATACAAAGTTGGCATGATACGAAGGAATATACCGGCAGTGACCACAGGCACATGAATTTCAAAGTGGAAAGTAGTAATAGTAGAAATTATTTTAATAGAAGCAATGGGAAGCAGAAGTTTCAGAAGGGCTAAAAAATAAATAAACTTGATCCCGAAAAATTGCACCACACATTAAGACAGGAAGATATGCTCTATGATTTTACAGAGTCCGACACAAAGGGGGCGATGAGCAGGAGGGCTAGGAAGGTGGTCGAAAGGACCATTTGTCTTATAACCAAAGACTGCGACGCACCGATGCCCAGGAAAACGGGCAAGCAGAAAAGAATGCTCACAAAATGGTGAATGGACTAAATCTCCATGTTCAGAAGGGAATGACTAAAGCTAAGGCGGAGATTTTTGCGGGCTAGATGGAGAGCAAGCGACCAACAAGAAAACGCGGAGTACAAAAGCAGCGACAAAAAAGTTAAACGATGCTATTCGTAAAAGCAAACTTTGCTGTTGAAAAATCCTGTGTGATGCCGTAAATAAGGATACCTAGGGCAAGGAATATCACATAGTTTCTGGCCGACTAGGAAACCAAGTACCGCTTGGACCTAAAGATCCGCAGACGATGTAGGAGATAGTCCGCGCACTCTCAAACACAACCCGGAAAGACAAAATATGGAAATTGTCCCTGCAGGGGCGCCACTTTTTACTCTTGACGAGCTTTAAGAAGTGGTTAGTGGTCTTAAAAATAGGAAAGCACCTGGACCCGATGGTATACCATCTGAAGTCATTGTGATTATAGCATAAGGATATCCTCACCTTTTGCTGGATATGTACAATGCCTGCTTGCGAGCGAGCATCTTCCACTCTGTGTGGAAAGTACAGCGTCTTGTTCTTCTGGAGAAGAGCATTTTATTGGACCGATTGAAAATCGAAATCGCCGAAAAACGACCGCATTTGAAGAAGAAAAACCCGCTTTATCATCACGACAATGCGCCTGTTCATTCATGCTTA
>NC_046660.1:141832944-141842463 GCF_010883055.1 Belonocnema kinseyi
GACGACGTTACGTAAGATGGAGAGGGGAGAAATGGTAACAGGCCTATAAAAAGGGCAACCCAGCCTGAAGCTGTCGAGAAAAGAGACTGAATTTTAAAGCGATCTTTGCGAGTCAGAGTAAAATTTCAGAATTTATCTTCTTTTAAGAGTGTCTCCGAGCTCACGGGCTATTCAAAAATTCTTTCAGGATAAAATTCCCTCTGTTTAACAATTTATGAGAATACTATTTGAAGGCTGAAGCGACTACAGGTAAAATCCCTGTAACTCCATCGGTTGAAACAGCGTCTAGATATTTAGGGTCAGTCGATCACCCCACAGTTCGTGCAAGAGAGACTTAGAGATTTCAAAACTCTCTATACTCTGTCAAAACCACGTTTCGTCGAGTGAAGATTGGACCGAGAGTTAAAGTTCTCGAGAATAGAAACACGACCTAAGTGTCAAGTTGAAATTTTGTATTGAAGGTTCTTAGGCACTCACCCTTGCATTTCCGGCCTCCCGCTGAAGCGTAGCAATAAAGCGACCGTTAGACCGAGTGGCCCGAGGCCCTCACTACGCAATCGAGCGTCCTAAAGTAGTCTCTTTTTCGCACTTAGGGATTAGGACCTGAACGACAGGCCATATAGAAATAAAAGAATAATAATTATTAATGATATTTAGCTGGGAATATCCCAAAGTGACCACGTGCGGTGGCAATAACATCATTTACCCGAGTAAGAGATTAACAAGCAAAGGGCAATAGATACCTTCCTAAAATATCAGGTGTTTGTCGTGAATAGGTGTTCTCCTTAGAAAAGGAAGTGTCGTTGAACTTTCCTATGACTTTTGTACGTTCACAATTATAAATCTTGTATTCTTTCGTCACCCTAAGAGTAAAGATTGATATTATTCCCCCGTAGTTCCTCTTTTAAGCAAATTTTTGGCTATCTATTTTCCTCCATGTCCATGATTTCTAGTAAATAATTTCCTGCTCTGTTCCTTGTTTCCATTTATAAACTGCGTCTTACAGAGTCGAACCTCCAGATATAGCCCGTGATGCTTCTATCTAGTCCCATTGCCATTTTTATCAAACCTCCCGGTAAGTTCTCGATTTCTTCTCTTCTCTCCCACCCCCAAATGTCTGCTCCATATAAACTGTCTGCTTTTACCAATGTATCCATAAAATATAACCTTTCCCTAGTTTTCTTATATTTGCCCTTTTCATAACCTCTTATGCAGCATTTGTGGCTATTCGCGCTTTCCCTACCATTTTTTGGATGTCCACTATTTCAAGTTTTATTCCTTCAATTCTCCAAGATTCTCCTGTCTTTTTCCTGTCCCCTTTCTAAATATCATTACTTTAGTTTTATTAATATGTATTTTTAAATTGTTTGCATTCACATATTTCACTAATTCGTTCAGCATTTCATTGAGACCCTCGGCAGTATCTGCTACTGCGGCTAGATCATCAGAAAATTTTATTCCAAATATTTTCGTTTGTCCTATTACTGTTCCTCCTAAATTATTTTTTTCCCACCCTTCTTCGAGATCTTCTGTAAAAATATTGTATAGAGTGGGGCTTAATGGGCAATCTTGCCTTACTCCTCTAGTTGTTTTAAAGATACCAGCAATTCCGTCCCCAGTTATTATTTCGTTTATCGTTTTACTAAGAACTGCCTCGACCATCCTCAGCGTTCTGCCTCTAATTTCCAGATTCTGCAAATTGTCTATTATAATTTTCCTGTCGACTGTATCGAAGGCTTTCTTAAAATCTATAAAGGCTACATACCATTATCCACCCTCTCGTTTAAGTTTATTGTTTATAAGTGAATTAAGAATAAATATGTGATCTCTAGTTGCTTTTTTTCCTGAATCCGGCTTGACTTTCCCTATATAAACCGTTTCTTTCTATCCATTCTCTAATTCTCACATTCAGAATAGAAGCCAAAATTTTATAACCAACATTTAGTAATGACAAACCTCTATAATTTTCTTTCGATTCTTCTTCACTGCTTTTATACAGCGGAAAATGTCTAGCTTTTTTCCAGCCTCTTGCCAGTTTTCCTTCTTTCTAGAAACCATTTAGTACCCGAAGGATCTCCTCTGCCCATACCTTTGGCAATCCTCTTAAAAATTATACTGTAATTCGGTCTTCTCCAGCTGGCTTCGAACCTCCTCGAAAGTGATATCTATGTTTAACTCATGTTGTTCGTCTGAAGCAGATCGCTCAATTTCTGCTTCTTTGTTCGGAGCCTTACTATAATTCAAAAATATAGCGTTATTACCCTTTCTATCTAAACCCTCAGCTTCTTTTCCAGTTTCTACTTTTTTTTGCTCTGCTTGTCCCTCAAGAAGCTTCATGAAGTGCTCTTTCCATTCCCTTTTTGTAATTTTTCCCCCTTTCATTTTTGTCTTCCTTTTTGCTTTAAGTTCACCTATAGCTTTCAAAAAATGTCCCATATTCTAACTCTCTTCAACTTTTTTCCATTTAGAATCTATTTGTTCCCTAATCTTATTTGCTTCAAGTGTTTTCAAAAGCTTCTTTGCTGCTTTAAGATCTTGTTTTTCGCTTTCGCCCTTAGATTTTAAATATGCTTTTAGCTTATCCCAAACAACTTTCTTCTGCGTATCACATTCGTCTAATTCAACTAAATTCTTTTTCGGTTTCTGTCCTCGTTCCCCTGTTCCTATCCCAACTTTTTTATTCATCCCGCATTCTTTCGCGGCCTTTCTTATGTTATAGATGATTCTTTCCCAATTATCCTCTTAACTTAAATCCTCCTCTGCATCTAATTCCTCTCATAAAGTATTCATTAGGTCTCTAAATTCTTCCTTTTTATTTTCATCCCATACTAATCTTTCTTCTAATATTCGATACCTAGTACTTTTATTCTTCTTTTTTTGTCAACCCGTGGTTCTTTCTCTCTAAATTTAAAAGCTATTGGCAGGTGATCAGATTCAGTCTGCGTTAAAATTTTTAACTCTATAATTGCTCCAGACCCCTCTCCCGCTTGTTCCATGATATAGTCAATTACCGAGCCTCCATCATCGCCGCTACGCGTCCGGTTTCCAATCTCGTCGCCTCTGATTCGTCCATTCAAAATTACTAAACCAGTTTCATCAAAAAACTTGAGTAAATTTTCACCTTCCACGTGAACAAGTTTGTTTTCTGACTTCCTTTCTTTAGCAAAATTTCTTATCAAGTCATTCTCTCCGAACTCAATAGCACCCTGATCCACTCCAATGCTCGTATTTCAGTCTCCCATTACTATCACGCCCTCTCCTTCGTTCTATACATTATACATTAAATTTCTTAAAGGTTTACAAACTTTGGCTCTTCCTACGTTGTTATATACAGATATAATGCTTGTTTTCGCCCCTTTACTTCCTAATAAATCACCACTTTTGCGAAGTCCAAATTTCCACTCATTAACATTAATTTTCGCACATATATTGCTTCTGATTCCTATTAACTGTCCCCCCTTCGCCCTCCCCTTTTTATTTGTTCTTAACGCAGATTTGAAACTTCAATTGAAATTTGTATCTAACTAACTTTTAAAGTCTACCTCTGCTTCTTTTTCAACCCAAATCGTGAGGATTATCACTATATCGTAGTTTTTACAAAAATCCCATACCTCTCTCAATGAATCTCCCTCTTCAGATTTCTGCCTCTTGAGCGAAATCTTCTTACTATAGCAGAATTCTTTCTTGCCTCCCTTTCCTTCATTTCCCACCTGACTTCTGGTTCGTTGAGACTATCTATACATTTTGCTGTCCTTTCATCTCTATCTGGTCTCTTTTCTCTGCAGTCAAGTCTCCCCTCCTTCTACGTCCTTTTCCACATTTTCTCTCTGCAAATTTGACGTCGCGGAAATAGCACTTTCTTCTTGCGTTTGCTGTCTCTTTACAAGGCAAAGATTTCCCCTCAAGTTGGTTTCTAAATCTTGAATTTTTAGTTATAAACTAAGCATTTCATTCTCTAGCTTCGCGAGGTTATATTACTAGAATGATGAAAATTATTATCGAGTGACCGAAATTTATGGCTTTGCTCAACTTACCTAATATATTTCTGTGGCCTACAATTTTAGTTTATTGATTATTTATGTAAATGCCTTGACTATCATTTACACCTTTTCTTATTGAAATCTCTATGTAAATATTGTTTTCTTTTAGTATTTGTAGAGTAGTGATTACATTGACAAATACAATGATAAATTTAATTATAATCTTATTATACAATAATTATATAGTGTCTTAACAACAAAGAAATGCACAATAATACATCCTTATGGATTCTAGAGTGTTAATAAGACATGTATTATTGTCATATAAAAGTTTGTCGTATTATCGTATAAAATTTGTCTGATTGATGATAATTTTAAAGGTAAGGATTGAGAATAGGTAGGACTATCTAAGGCAAAGGAGTCAGTTGGTTATTTAAAATTTAAGTTCACTTGATCCTCTGTTATTGATGATTGTCATTTTCTTTTGAGAGTTCATGTGTAATTGGGATGTCATCATCTTCGGATTGTATACTGAGAGACCTCAATGAGAATGGTGATGTCATCACTGGTGATTTGCGATTGTAGTCGACTCGTCCAACCGCACGGCCAGCATAGAATGTGACGTGATTATTCACACTTATTATGCATCTATTCCTCCAGCGTACAACTCTCAGTGATGAGATGCACGTGTGACCAGTCGTACTCCAGGTGAAATGAGTCCGTGTGCATCCAGTTTCTGTTCTAATGTTCTGTATTTTCATTCAGGAGAAGATATTGATGCTGAAGCCGAAAACAGAATAAAATGACACTCGTCCGTTCTCCCTTCTTAGAAATCTTCATCTTCCTTCATAAAAACATAAAAGGGCGTTGGTATTATCGACGTAGACTTCCATCTGTATTAATAGGAAAAATCAGGTGAAACTGCACTAGAAACCACCAATGTCAATTAGCAGGGATTAAATTTCTTCATTATTTTGACTGTTCGGTCGTTGTGCTGTTGTGGGAGCAATCGACTTTTTTGTTATGTTGGCTCTACTGAATGAAAGGGTTCGGAGTAGTCGAAAAAAATGCATTAATCTGACTTGCCCAAGTTTATGTTTTGTTTGGAATCTTTCAAAATACAAAAATATTTTATTGTAGTATTTAAATTTTCAGTTACTTCTGAATGAATTTCTTATTTTGGTTTAATATAATTTACTCCTTTAAACGAGAACAATTGTGTATTGAAGAAATAACTCAGGAAAGTTGATGATACAAAAGTTAAAGTGACGTTTTTAAATTGGATGAAATTATGATCTCCTATCCATCGATTATTTATTAATTTTTTGTTTGAAAAGTTCTTAAAAGAAATTCAAAAGAGTGAGCCAGCATCGGAGTTTATATGTTAAATCTTAAAGTTATCACAATTATTTATTTCCATTACTTAAATGAAGCATTTCCTTTAATTACAAAAATAATTAAATGTGTAAACTTGATCATTTGTTTAATTGAGGAAATACAACATTCGGGTAGAAGAAATAATCGTTCATGCAATTTTAGAAAATATAAGTTGATAGGACAGAATTTATATCACAAAAAAACTAATGATAAAATTTTATGCAGATAATTTTTTTTTTAACGGGATAAAGTTTTATTCAGACAACTTCAGATCTTTAAAAATAATTTTTTTATGGAAAAACAAAAGAAACTTTAACCGATATTCGAGTAAAGTTTATGCTGTAAAGTTAAATTCTACCTCACGTCATTTTTACGTCGGTATCGCAGTAAAGTTTATCCTTTGTTTTGTTTTTTTGTGATAAGTTTAATTCGGAGAAATAATTCTTTCGTCAATATAAACTCTCATCATCCTCCAAACAACGCATTTGCCGACGTTAAAAGTGGGCTCTGGTTTCTTATGTCCTATGACAGTCTTATGGTGAAGTTTTGGAGGGAAATTTGTTCCTTTGGGAACTTGGTCAATATTTTTGACTCTGCCATCCTCTTAATTTGTCAAAACAACTCTGCCTGGTACCTACTCGCACTCCGCTTGCAACAGAGGTGTATCTGTTTTGACAGCCCACGAGAACCGATGTCTATGTCAAGGTTTGTTATTTACCACAGTTTTTGGATAAGTTATCTGGTACGGATTATTCCCAATTTATGATGTCTTAAATAAAGTCTCTTACGCGCATGTTTTTTACATCCTGGGGATATTTACAACCCCTTGCTGCGCGGCAAAACACTCTGCCATGGATGTCATCATGGCCTCACTAAGTGTATGGTTGACATCGTCGCCGAATTGAGTTTCATTTGTGTTATTAGGCATGTCTCTCTTGTTATTGATTGTTGCTTTGAATAAGAAGGAAGTGAAATAATTAAAGGATAAAAAGATGAATTATCTGTAGCTGGTATCAAGTGTTAACTGCAGACTCAAAATGATTTACACTTACACAAAGATTGCGCTTTTTTGTAGAGTAATTGGAGTTTTCAAAAGAGGATTCGAATAACTGAAGTAATTCTCTTAATTATACCACCATGGTCATAGATCGCATAATATTTGGAAGGTCAAATAATTAAATTTTCAATCCAAACCTTTTGAGAGGGGTTCTAAATTCTTGAAAAATTAGAATGTTTAAATATCACGAAAATTCGCGAAGGTTGTTGCCTATAATATGAATTTTCGTTGTTTTAGACCCTTCACTTACATAGAGCAAAAGCAAGGTTAATGCGGGGTATCTATATTATAATTTTTATCGTATAATTACACTGTAGGTAATAATTTTGCCAAACACAGATTTTAAGCATTTAATTTTTTTATGTTGATTTTTGAATTTATAATCATATTTGTTTAAATAAAATCAGGTTCGCTGCACTTCAAGTGGTTTGCCTGACTACAATAGCGCGTAGCTTACTAGCCGTGAGTTGCCTCGTTCGTTTAGTAGAACCAGACGGTAATGGTTAAATGGTCTCACTTTAGCACGAAATGCCTGCGAATGTTAAGTTAAATTCATCGCATTGTAATGAGTACTTATCACTTTGGCGACCGACTGCCTTCGTTCGTTCGGTAGAAAAATGCAGTAAAGGTTAGACTATTTACTCTTCCTTACGTAACGAGCGAAAGTGTACTGAATGTACAGATAAATTTAAATTAGAATTTTAGCTTTCGTTTATTGTTAAATTTAACTAAGCTTATAAGAAATAAATCTGTTGTAATGTTTCCATCCACTGGTGGTCAATACGTGAAAGAGATATTTTTACAACGGATTTAAACTCATTTATAGGGATTCTTGAAAATATAGGTGAGAAAGGGCAATTACAAGATGTAACGCGTTGTGGCTTAGCTTTCGAGAACTTTTAGTCTTATGCCACAGTATCGAATTGCCTAGCACATTGCAATAAAGCGCATTTTTTCAGCAACGATAATCGAGAAAAGTGTTTAGAAATCTAAAGGTTTAACATTTCCGAATTAATTAATTTATACTCTTTTGTTACTGTTTTTACTAAACTGAAATCAGGTTGTGAATAGTTTCGATTAAATTTGTTATTAAAAATCGAAAATAGCATTTTTGATGTTGAGGGAAACACTGAATTTAAATTTAGATTGAAAACACTGAATTTAAACAAAAAGTGACAATCCCTCCGCTGCCACAATATCAGCTGTCACGTCCCGAGTAAAAAGGCGAGGGTAGTTTATTAATGGGGTAGGCGAGGGAGGATAAAGGGCTCATTAAGTCAGGGTGGTAAAGCCTGACTATTATTTGATGTGAGATCTTTGTCACTTGTCAACCCTACGGGGATTATGTGTTATGCAAAATCCTAAATATGGCAATTTTCATAAGATACATGTATATTTATTTGAATATAAGAGTAGAAAATATGTTACAGTGAAGTAATTATAAACACTTACGATAACTTTCAATCTTGAAAGTGCAAGACAAGATTTGTAGTGTCGATGATATCCCCGATAATTTGTAGAATAGCGACGAAATTATACCGGGTGTTTTTAATTGATGTACACGAATTATTTCGAAATGAACGTGTACGACGACCAAAAGCCGAAGGGTCTTAGTTTATACTTAACATTCCGTACTATTACACAATGGAAAGTAACAGGTACGCGACTTTACACAAAGCGGTTCTTACTCAAGGAATATTTCACGTTTGTTGAAAATGATCGTGACTTTAAGCGGTTCGTACATTTTAAGTTTAAATTTACGGTGGGACTGCCACAAACTAAAAGACAACCACAAGGGGTGAGTCTGGGGTTTATATAGGAATAAGCCTATTGTAAAATCACGTACAAATCTAGAAAATTTGACGAAGCATGTACGAATCGAGAAAACTCGACGAGGCACGTACTGATAAAGTTTCGTACCTGTTTTGCTCTCGTTGATAATATTTCCAACATACTTTATAATTTTAATTTTATCGCCTTTTTTAACTATATTCATTTCCTTATTATTCGTGTATAATTTCGTTTCTCTTCTCTTCCTCGTTTTCTAGACAATATATGAATTCTAAGTTACCGATGCTTTGGATTAGTCGGTACACTTATGGTAATGCACGGGTAATTAGCTCGGGCTTACTACTTTATCGAACGTTTCATATTTATCATCGGTCGTAGTTTACTAGTCGTGGCTTACCACTCAAATAATAACCTACTTTTTTCAAGTGCATGTTTTTGTCATTTCATTTTTATGATACGGTTTAAAATTTATTTATAATTTTTGGGGATGTAACTATATATATTTTTTTAATTATAAAATTATTTTATCTATATGTATTTAGTTGAAAATCCAAAAATTTAACTGTTTTATGGTTGGAAAGTTACCCTTCTCCTTCGTAGCATTCTTTGTGACTCAGGAAATGTGATGTCATTGTGAACCAACTCTAACGTGTGCAGCTCGCTTTGTTATTTGAATCTAGTTTCGAAAAGACGTTAGAGGTACCGGTCCCGTACCCCGAGCATAAGGAAAAAACCAAATAAAAAATCCTAAATTTTGAATATTTGTTCTTTTTAAAATTTTATTTCGTCATGCAGATAATAGAAAACCGAGAAACCTACTTAAATATAAGTAATTTATATCAATTTATTATAATTTATTATGAAAAACAAATTTTAAACATAAAACTACAAACAACGCGGAGATTTTGTTCCGGGGAGGGGGGGGGTATTATAAATTCAAGGATTTAGACCTTTAATAAACAAAAAAAAACAGAAATTAACGCAAATATATATATATAAATATACATTCCTTTATTTATTTATAAAATTTCCATGGTAATTGTAAATCAACTCTAACATATGCTGCACGCTTTGTTCTATGAATCCAGTTTTAAAAAGAGTTTAAAAGTACCGGTCGTGTATCCCGAGAATAAAGAAAATACCGAATAGGAAATCCTCAATTTTGTATATTTATATTTTTAATTGTATTTCGTTATGCAGATAACAGAAAACGCGGAAACTTAAAGAGAAGTAATTTATTTAAATGTATTATAATTTTGTGATGAAAAAGAAAATTTAAATATAAAAACTACAAATAACGTGGAGATTTTGTTC
>NC_046660.1:141842563-141860219 GCF_010883055.1 Belonocnema kinseyi
ATAACATCATAATTCGGGAAAAAGTGGAAAAATATACATTATCGACTTTGCTTGTCCACTTAATCGAAATTTGCAGTCAACCTATACAACCAAGATCCATACGCAGTAATACAAGAATCTGAATTTTAGTTTAAAAAAAGGCTGTTGAATTTCAGATTTAACCAACAGGATCATTTGCCAGTTGAAAATCAACTGATGATTATAACATGACTTTAATAACGCGCTTGGTTGAAAGTCAACTGCTTTATGTACGTAAAATATACTTTATAGTATTCTTTTTACAGAAAGATTGTTGACGTTGCGTCAACGCGTGCGTGTGAAATGAAACTTATAGGTTAATCTATGTCAGCTGAATGTTGAAATTCATAAAATTATGCGCCATCATTCAGTTATTAGGAACATGAAATTAATATAAAATAAAAAATTGAATAATTTTACGAAATAAATATTTTTTGTTAAATGTGAGCGTCAAATAAATTATTTATTTATGCCTAATAAATTAAGTTGTTTTATCATCCAAGTCAATAAGATTAGTAGAAGGAAAAAAGAACTTAATGACACTAAACAAGGAAGTTATATCCATTTCAAGCTACCAGGTACAGAACGTAAATCTTAAATCTTTTTTATATCATTTTATAACACATATATATGATTATTCTATTCATAATCCAAATCCGTTATTGATCTGAGTAGATATATAAAAATAGGAAGCTTTGACGAAACGACTACAATGACCTCAGTGTTGGCCGATACTATCCACCGCTATCGACGCCATATTGGCTACTCTCAACTTCTCTCTTGGCGCCTCTTCTGAAATCCCCGAAGTCCGACTAAGTATTTGCGCATCGCATTTCGCGCACGCCTTTCTGCCAGCACAAATTGAATTTCAGAGCGCGCGAATGAAAATCATCCTAAACTCAACATACCTGTCAGTTAATCATCATATTACTCGTATATCAGATACGAGACACTGCACTGCAGTTCCATTTCTGGTTGAAATTAAGTGACGTGCCTAATTTAATGCAAAAATGAAATTAAATTACAGCGATCGGATGCGAACGTGTAAATTTGCCGCTCCTCAATTTGTTGTGTTTATATAAGTTTTGAAGTGTTTAATTACATAAAAGTTTATATTTCGTGAAACTGCTGGTGACTTGTTCCATGGAACATTGTGACTTTGTTTTTAATTCATTAATTGTTTCATGTTTATGCACTTTTGTTTTTACGTAACTTTCACGTTATTCTTTCCTGCAAAGCTATGGGTTCGTGTTGGGAATGTGGTGTAGTTGTGTCCAGAGGGGGATCTGAAGTTCTCGCTTGTGTCAAGTGTGGCAATCTCGTGCATTTGGCCTGTGCTAATTTCGGAATGTCGCGAAAAACTTTTGAAAGACTCAAAAAAGGTCAAATGAACTATGTTTGCAAGGAGTGTTCTCCATCAACCACTAGTGACACCTCTATGGTAGTTTCTGGCAACCCCAGTGTGAGCCCTAGGTCCACTGCTCTACAGGATGTTGATGATGCAGGCATTGTACCCCCTACTCCCTCCTCCATCACCATCTCGGAAAATGTTGACACCCTACACCCGGGACTCTCTGAACTCTTGGGTAAAGTGGTCTCTGACGGCCAAAACGAAGCGCTTGCGCAGTCACGTGAGATTCTGGCAAGATTCAGCGAATTTGAAGCAAGACAGCTACAATTCAATGACCAATTTAATTCCACCCTTTCGGAAATTAAGAATGAATTAAGTAATAATACCAGGCGTATTGACTCGTTAGAATCCAGATCGAAAGTACAAAATGAGGAGATTGAACTTGTCAAGAAGGAAGCGAATAATTTGAAAGCCAAAGTGGTAAATATCGAGAATCCGTTCAATGTCAACGAACAAGCGGCTCTGAATACGACGCTAAAAATTCATGGCCCTCCCATGAAGCCGAACGAAGGCCTCATGGCCTCCTTGGAATCTGTCGGCAGGGCTCTTGACGTAAATATTCGTAAGAATGACGTTGTGAAACTGTATCGAATCATTAAAGCACCTTCAACGACTCGCTCCTCCAAACCCCGATCATTGTAGCCAAATTCGGTAGACAAGATGTACGGGATGAACCTATTGCAGGACGTAAGGTTAAGAGAATCTTCTGTACCTTTAATATGGGATGCACTGACAACGAAAAGCGTTTACTTACCTTCGTGAGGCATTAACACTACTAAATAGGAAGATTTAGGCTATTGCTCTTGGTCTTCGGAGAGAAACGAAGATCAAATACTTGTGGATTGCTAGCGGAAAAATTTTCTGCCGTAAGGCGGATGGCTCTCCTAGGATACATCTGTCTAAAATTCAATCTGTTGAAGGGCTACAATAGCAACTACTCGTTAAATCCATTACGTATTTGATTTTTTCTTTTCGATCATTAGCAGTACTTTATCGTTTATGATACTGCTACATAGGTAAATATTTGTCATATTTTATATACTGCTGTATGCTGGCCATTCTATCACAAATATGCTGACGATTTTAAGCTTTACCTGTCCGGGCCAAATCTCAATCTTAAGAGCTTACTTCAAAGGGTACAGGCGGATATTGGTCTGGTGGTGCAGTGGGCCTCGACAAGTGGCCTCACTCTTAACGCTGCTAAAACAATGACTATAATCATAGGATCTTCTTCCTCTCCATCATTTGAAGCAATTGTAACCCTACCCCCTCTTTTGATCGATGGACGTATCATCCCATTTGTAGAATCAGTAAAGGATTTGGGATATATTCTTAATAGCACTCTTACTTGGAAAGAACAAGTAGCGGATATTTCAAGGAAAACATTTAGAGTCCTCCAACAGCTTAACAGGAATAAAGAATCACTTCCTACTTCCACGCGTTTCCTCTTAGTTAAAATTCTCACCCTTCTTTTCTTTGACTACGGCTGGGTAGTTTGCGACGATATTACTGATGAGCTAAATGCTAAGATTTAGCGTAAGCTTAATGCTTGTATTCGGTTCATCTATAACATCCCCAAAAGTGAACATATTACTCAATATAGAGAAAGAGCAGGACTTCTTAACGTCGCCAGAAGAAGACAATTCTTTATGGGTAATTTTCTTTATAGTCTATTCAGTAATGAAGTTCCGCATTGTCTGCTTAACCTTTTCCATTTTATTGACAAAGATCAACCAACATATTCTAAACTCCGTGAAAGGAAAAAAGTATTATTAAAGTTATTATTCGTGGTGCTCGTCTTTGGAACAAACTATCTATAATAATTAAAAGTTCACCTTCTTAATATCACTTCAGAAAACAACTTTTTGGTTACTTACTTAACGCATTAAATCATACCCTCGAAATTACACATCGGTAAAACTTAAATTCGTAATTTAGAATTTATATGAGTGTATTCGTGAATGTATTTACTTATAAGCATGTATGTTTGCGTATGTATATCTATATTATTCTTATGTTAATAGCCTGCATCTAATCATCTACATTATAGTTTATTTCTTCACTTTTGTTAAAAAAACTTATTTTTGATTTAAATCGTCAAATAGATCGCTGTCATATTTTCACTGTAACATGTATCACCTGTTCCTTATAGGGCTATTTAGCCCTATGAACTTTTCACAAATAAATACAAATACATTTAAAATTCATCATCTTGTATTACTGTGTAAGTATAGCGAGCTAAGGCTTGAAGTAAAGACCATATGGAGCAATGGGAAGCATGCATTTATTCATCCTATTATGGTTTCGACTACAAGCTAGAGATGCACTGAACATCTTGAACATTTAGGGTGCTGGCAGCAGTTCAGAAGGCGGATTTATAAAACACCACAGATAACAAAACGTCAAAACCGAGACCGCATAGTGCATGCACAATATATAGATTAGTCGACATGTTGGGATGGTGAAAATGCCGATACATGCAACCTCATATGCGTCGCATGTCGTGTCGAAACAGCGTGTCGGCACAATGCCCTTACAATGCAACCGCATTTGCGATGCATTGTGTCGATGGCCTTCGACAATGCACTACGAACTCGCATGCGACAAATTATGGCCATACTAATTTAAAACCATAGTACTCGCTGGATAATTGGCAATAAAACACCTAACGCGGAGAGAAAGCCGAAGTTTTAATGATACGGTGCGATATTTTGGTGCGAAAAAGCATTTCTCCTGTTAAAATACACTGCTCCGGTGTAAAGTTGGTAAATTTACGAACTCTCAACTTCCCAGTGTTGAAAATACTAACGAATTACACCGTGGAGATGTGAAAGTCTTAATCTAAACTTAAAATTTCACTGGACAGGGTAAAATCAAACACTAAGGCGGAGCGAGAATAGTGCAATTCGATACGTGTGTAAGAGGTGATTATTTAGCGAATGAGACGTTTTTCGCAACCAGCGAAGCAAGTGACAAAAGTCTCATTCGTTAAAAATCACCTCTCACACAAATATCGAACAGTATTTTATACTACGAAAGGTGAAAAAATCGTGTGAAAGTTGAGATTTTAAAGCTAGAGTGGTATAAACATACAATCGAGAATATTCCGGGTGAAAACTAACACCGATAAGTTGCTTTGCGCGCACACGCGCAGTTAACTTGCGTAGGCTTGTGCGAGCTAAAGAAGTTAGACGATGAATTTATAATTAAAAAGGTAATTTTTCAAGATAAAAAATGTCAACAAAATTGTTCAATTTTCATCTTTAGAAACGAATTTTAAACTAACACAATAAGCATTAAAACAAAAATGGGCTAGTTAAATTTTCAGATGAAAAATGGAATTTTCAACAAAATACATTAATTTTTAATAGAAAAGATTTACTTTTATCAAAAAATGGAACAATTAAATTTGCATTAAAAAAATTAATTTTGAATAAAAAGACAATTAAATCTACAACAAAATAGTCCAATTTTCAACCAAAGAAATGAATTTACGTACAAAAAGACTTCTTCCAAAAAAGACAAAATTACAATAAAATACATGAATTTTCAACCACATAGTTGAATTTCAACGGAAAAATAATGTTTCAAGGAAAAATTGAATAGTTACACTTTCAGTTAAAAACAATTATCAAACCCAAAAAATCAAAGTTTCAAGAAAATATTTAAATTTTCGAGCAGAAAATCGAATTTGCAAACAAATAATTTAATTTTCAAACCAATAATTTCTTACAGAAAACAGACATTTAAAATTTTATAAATCAATTTTAAAACAAGAACAACAAAAAAAACGAATTTTTAACAAAATAGATCAATTTTCAACGAAAAACGGTTACATTATTATTTAAAAAAATAAATTTACAACCACAAAATTTTCATCAAATTAGTTAAATTTCCAAAAAACTACATGAACTTTCAACCATTTTATACAAAAAGAAAAGGAGTTTGATCCAAACATGCATTTTCAACCAAAGAAATGAATTTTTAAAGAAAGTAGATGAATTTTTTAACAAGAAGAATACATTTCTACCAAAAAAGATTAATTTTTAACTGAGAATGGTCAATTTTTAGGATAAAATATTTGTTCTACTAAAAAAAATCAAATTTTCAACAAAAAAGTTGAATTATCAACCAAAAAATCAATTTTTAAACGAAAACAATTATCTCCTATTAAAAAAGATGACTTTACAACTACAAAAATACTTTTTAAAAAGCTTTGATAATATCGTTAAATTTTCAGCTTTAAAAGTTAATATTAAAACTAAAAAATAAGTAACCAAAAATAGAATAGTTACATTTTCAGATAAAAAATTTAATTTTCTGCAAAATAGTTTAATTTTCGATGCAAGAAATGAATTTTCAACTGAAAAATATTTTGAATGAAAAAAATCGAGTTCACAACAGAATAGTTAAAATTTTTAACATATAGTTGGATTTTCAGTTAAGAAAGATACATTTTAACCAAAAATGAAATGAAATGAATTCTGAAAGAAAATTCAAAAAAGGACACAACATTTTTATATGATTTTCTAAAAAATTTTAAAAGGGTTGTAAAAGAGCGTGTAGAAAATTTTACAATTTTGCTATGTTGTATATAATTTAAAAAAAAAAATAAAAAACTTAATTCTTATCTAACCTTCTCCCGCAATTTTGTTGCACAATTTTGTTTAAAGTTTATGTTGGTTCGAAAATGTGCTTTCCAATTTGAGTAAGTTTAGGAGATATTCAGAAATTTTGAAACGATTGAACAATAACTAAAATATGTAAAAATTTGTTAAAAATTTTGAATGGGTTCACTGTCAATCATTTTATACCAAAAGAAAAGAAGTTTTATCAAAAAATGCATTTTCAACAAAATTAATTTTTAATTAAAATAGATGAATTCCTAACAAGAAGAATAATTTTCTTCAAAAAAAAGATTATTTTTTAACTGAGAAAGTTCAATTTTCAAGCAAAATTAAAACAACACATTTTCAACAAAATTGTTAAATTTTCAAATGAAAAAAATTCTTAATATATGGAAACTTTACGAAACATTTAATGTCTTAAGATATTTATCTCAATATTACAAAATTTAGCGTTTACAATTAGATTTTCATTGTAAAATAATTGTAATGGTTTATAATTGTAAAATGAATTTAACAAATTTTATTTTACCAAGAAATATATCGTTATTTTAAAAGGAGAAACCATTCTAAAAGTACTTTTTTGTATAGTATCCTAATAACTAAGGAAAATACGTTTAGAATATTTTTCTTGATTCTGCCCTAGGGTTAAACATGGTACAAAAAACCGTCGTGAAATTTCATATAAAAACTATACTCTATATACATTAATTTTAAAAATGAACAATAATCATAATTTTATAAATATTCCTAAATTTTGTTTTAATATGTTACTTAGGGGATAGATTTCAGAAATAAAATTATAAAAATATCTCCATTAGTTAGTAAAACACTATGTAAAATCGCCTTTCAAATTATACAAGAAAAATTCAAAAAATGTTAACAAACGGTTGTACAGATTTGGCTTTAACCTTATGGACCAGTTTCAGAAATATATATTTCTTTTATCGTTTCTCAGCACACGATTTTGCCCTAAACATAAAGCAGATCAATATACACTTAAAAAATAAAAATAAGAAAGGTCAGGAATTCATACAGTTGTCTGTTAGAAAATCCCACACATTTTTACATAAAACTCCTTTCCACACCACCATTAAAGAAAAATTTTCACATTTGTATCAAATGATAAGTCTATTGTACTTAGGAGAAAAATTAAAATCTTTCATTAATTATGACTGTTTAATCGACGTCAGTTCCCTTACTATTCACACTTGAGAATTGACGAATCTCTTTTCCGCAAAAAAAGTATTTTTATTGAAAATATTTGGACCTCTTGCGATTACAAGCAGGGATTCAGCCTGAGAAGAAATGTGCTAAAAGTAATTTTTAAAAAATCATTAGAATTTTAGTTTTAAAGACTGACAATTGTACACATTTTCCAGACGCACCTTTTATTTCTTCTGCAAGAATTTTTAGATTGTTCTGTTTTTTAAATAAGTTTATCCTACGTTCTGAAACTCTTCTGAAGTTTAAATTATTTTTCAATTTCATTAATTAGGTACGATCTCACGTTCGACACCGAACTTTGCACCTAGAATTGTTTCTAACATTGTAAACTTTATTTATTTCTGTGATAAAACTGTCGAAATAGTCATGTGCGTTGGAAGGTTTATGCTGTCCCTTAAAAACTGCAACAAGCATAGGCCTCTTGTCAAAAACATTAAAAATTCCAAATTGATGTTGCCTTATACCAGCGTTATTATCCTTAGCCGGCCAGAAGGAAATAAACACACGCATAAAAGCGAATCCGACGTGACTTGCAGCTTCGACGAGATGGACACTGTACTCTTTATCGAATGCTGGCGATCGCCATATTTGATCGAATGATCACGCGTGCTCTGACAAGACGGGACAGCCTTTAAAAACAGCGAAAGATTTTTTTAATTATATATGAATTATATAATTATAAAAACACATATGTTTTGTCTATAAGATCGTGATAAAAAGTAAATAAATCGCAAATTACGAAATCACATAATTTTATATATAAAAAACTAACTTTCTAACATTAATTTTGTATAACAAAACTACTCTACGAAACAAAATTTTTAAATAAAAAATAAACTTAAGTCAAATGATGTCAACTTCTTCATGCAATATGGAATCAAATTCGGTTGAGTCCATATAAAAGAGTCAGGTTTCAGTTGTGTTATTCCGTAAATGGAATCACAAGTCTATTTTTATCGATTTTGAGAATTAGACTTTTGGGAATAAAATAAGCAAAAGCAGGCCATTCTCGTGCACTAAAAAAGCTGGTGGAATTCGTTAGGTCATTTAGTATTGTTCAGAGTTTGTTAATATTTGATTACGTGCTACAGTACGGTATGATTGATATTTTAATTTTTTTAAATATACTGTTGCTATAACTTCATCTATTTCTTAAAATTATTAACAACTTAAGTTCATTCGTTTAAGAATTATTTATTATCTAATTGCTTTCATTACACAAGTATATGAAAATTAAATTTAAATTATTATATTAGAAAAATTAAAATATCAACCTTTTTATAATATAAATATTTCTAACTTAAGTTTTTATTTGTTTAAAAAAATGTTTCCAAACTTATTAATCATATATTTTTTCAAGTTCTATTGAAATTATTTAATAGAATTAGTATTGTTTTCCTTTGAAAAATTGTATTTTTTATTTCATATTAAAATTTAAAAAAAATTTTTCTCTCACAAAACACATGCACATCGTACACACCGAGTGTGTTTACTTTGAATGAACATTGATCACCCTCAGCTTGTGCATTAGGGTGGTTCAAAAAGGCTTTTATTTTTTAGAGGGTAAGTTTCCCATCTAAAATGCATGGGGAAAAATCACTTTTTTGAGTTTTTGGAATAATTTTTTAGGGTTTGAAAAAATGTGACGGAAAAGTATGGGAACCTGTAGAGAATTATCAAATGAAGAATTTCATGTATCATATTTATGAGTTTGACACACCTAACATACACCCACGAGTACCTGAAAACTACCCTCAAAACAAAAAATCTCAATTCTTCATGAAATGGACATTTTGAGTACTGTAATCTGGTCTTTTTCTACTTAAAATTATTAATATTGGTCTAATGGAATATTTATTATCATTGGTTAATTAATTTTTAATTATTTAAACCAATGGAATTTCTTTAGTATTTTTTCGAAAATTTTATTTTTCCCTAAAAATTATTACTGTTAATCTAGTGGAATATTCAATAACATTGGTTCATTCAGTTTTAATTGTTTAAACAAATGGAATTCTTTCAAATAATATTTTTTAAAATTAGTTTTTCCCTGAAAATGATTACTATTGGTCTAGTGGAATATTAATTAACATTAGGTCATTCATTTTCAGTTATTTAAACAAAAGGAATTCGTTTAAATAATTTCGTTTCAATGTTTTTTTAAATACAAATTATCACTGTTGGTCTAGTGGAATATTTATCTTTAATTAGAATTAAATAATTATTAATTAATTTAATAATAATTTACTTATCAGTTATATTTAAATAATAATTTTTATTACAAATTTTTGTTTTTAAATAAAATTAATCAAACAATGTTGATAAATATTCCACTGAAGAAATATTAATAATTTCTAATAAAAAAATCATTTACAGAAATTCCATTTGTTTAAACAATTGAAAATTAATGAACTAAGGTTAATAAATATTCCACTAGACCGACAGTAATAATTTGTAAGGAAAAAACAAAAAAAATTGTTTAAACAAATCCATTTGTTTAAGTAATAAAACATTAATGAACCAATGTTAATCAATATTTTACTAGACTGATAGTAATAATTGTTAGGGGGAAAAACGTCTGATGGATGAAATTCTTCGTTGGATTATTCTCTACAGGCCCCCATACTTTCCCGTCACATTTTTTCAAACCCGAAAAAATTATTCTAAAAACTCAAAAAAAGTGATTTTTCCCCATGCATTTTACAGGGGAAACCTCAAGTCAAAACCGGCACCTGTTAAAATAACAAAATAAACAAATAAAAAATTAAGGAATTTCTTTTTTTGGATTTAGAATAAAATGGGGGGGGGGGGTCCTTGCCCTCTAGCATGCAAAAAAATTTGCCATACATTTTTGACCATCCTATTGTGCATATACCGTACTTGCGTTCTTGGCGACACATTGTGCAGCTAGAGTGCACCCTCACGCATTGTTATCTGGTCTTTACGAAAACGTATGGTAGGACAAAAGTGACAAGCATGTCATCTTTTTTTGTCAATTTTTCTTTGTGATTTTTTTCGCGGCCACAGGAAAACGATTAGTCAGTGGTGTCAGAACGTGGATATCTCTGGCATGGCCAGTAGTGATTCCTGTGTATTTTTAAATTGACACATGGCGTCACATAACCTAAATATATAAAGGAATAACTACTGAACATGACAGAGATATGCGCATTCTGACACCACAGTGCTGAATTTAGTCGAATTTTAATTTCAAGCTCATTTTTTTTATTTGAAAGGCATGTGTCAATTGTACGACCAGATCACACCAGATCCACACGAAAGGAGATATCTAGCTAAAAGTTCGTAATATTTAGACCAACTGTACTGATTACCTCGTTTGTGTATCGTCTATGCATGTACACGGCATTTTTACCCTCAATAAAATAGGATCATTACGAAAAAGATTTTTTTTTTTAAATTTTCAATATGTTTTTAAAAGACTCAATTTACTTGTATAATATTGATCACATTATGCGTGTGACATATATCACGTGTGCATGATATTATTATAAATTATGGCCAATTAGGGCAAGTTATTTTCGACTGTCGCGAAAAAACCAAAAGGAAAAAATGACAAAAAAAAAAAGATGACACGCTTGTCATTTTTTTCCAAACATATATTTTCGTAAAGGGGGACTTTTCGCGTTGTAAGAAACTTCCTCGACCATCAGAAAGCAAGCGACTAAAAACCTGTGGAGTGTTAGATGGTAGCTCTAAGAAAGCATCCAGAGGTGACAACAGTCACCTCCAACGGTCGCGGCTGCTGTTTAAGTATAACAGCGGCAACAGGCGAACTCCAAACTACACCATGCTCTTAATTTTGTAACTACAACATTATCGCACATGATTTCAAACATCGTATTACATTAATTTATAACGTGCTCATCTCATCAATCATTCGACTTAGACAGTGGCTATGATGAAAAACCGGGTTCACCCGGGAACAAGTTTATAAAGAAATTATTATTATTATTATCAGTAGTAGTATTTAAAAATTTACCTATTACAATGTGGAAACTATATGCCTCACACATATGTGTATGGACAAAGAGCCAGCAGTAACGCTGCGTTTCAGCACACATTGAGTATACAGAGTGTCTAAAAAGTCCCGGGACGGTTTGATATTTCCTCAGGTAAAATATTTTTCAAATAAGTGAAGGTCATTTCCGAAGTAAATTTCAACGAGGAATTCAATGGTGATCTTCATTTTGACCTCGAAGTTGACTTTTATGGCTTTTTGGAGGTCAACTTTGTTTTTTAAAATGGAAACCCCCTTTTTTACATCTGCAATCGATAGAACGGAAAACTCTGCGTTTAGGTACGTACCCAAGTCATAGGTCAATTGTAACGTTCAAGGTCTGTTAGAGGTTATTTGAAATTAACAAAGTTTTCCAAGAGGTCAGTGCAATTCCTGAAGTAAATTTCAACGAGAAATTCGTTGGTAAGCTCTGTATTGATCTTGGTGATGATCTTGGTGATGATCTTCAAGGTTTTTTCAAGGTTTTTTCCAAGCAGTTTACGTTTACGTTTAGCATTACCCAGGAACAACGACGTGTACGTAATAAATTCTGTTCCCTTTGGGGTGCTTGGTTAGCGTGAGTCCCCTTGCCTCTCACGCTTCAGTGAAGATGTTCGAACCCCAAAGAAAATAGCCGAGAGGCGTCATATCAGGAGATCTAGCAGGCCACTCGATTTCACCCCTTCTTCCAATCCACCTTTGAGGGAACTCAGTATCCAAATATGCTCAAACCTCCCTACCATAATGAGCCGCTGCTCCATCCTGCTGGAACCAAATATTTTGAAAATTATACGCCTGTAATCTTCCTTATTCTTGGTACAATTTGGTTTCTGAGAAGCTCTTCATATGCGCGGGCAATGAGATTACCATCGATGAAGAAAGGGCCTATCAATGTATCATTTAAGATACCGGCCCAAACATTAATCTTTTGTGGATATTGTGTGTGACTCTCCAACATCCAATCAGGATTTGTGTCGGACCAATATCTACAATTTCGCCTGTTAACTTCACTTTTTAAAGTGAAAGTAGATTTATCTGAAAATACTGTATTGTACAAGAAAAGAGGATCTGTATCAATTCTGTTTATCATAATTTCACAAAATTCAACCCGATGATTAGGATCGTCTTCATTGAGCTCTTGAACCAGATGAACTTTGTAAGGATGGAAATTAATGCTTTTTAAAATATTTCGCACTGTCTCAGGAGCAATGTCACGCTCATCACTAGCTCGACGTAAACTAAGGTGTGGGTTTTCAACAAATGCTTGAGCTATGTCAATCTGCATCTTCTCAGACCTTGCAGATTTTGGCCGACAAGTACTCTGAAGGTCCTTGATAGATCCATGATTCATAAAGCGCCTTACAGTTCTTTCAATTGTCGATTTTGAGAAAGAATTTAACCCTTCTGCATTACGAAAAGTGCGATTAAAAAGCAAAAGAACTTGATCATAAGATCGAACTCGATCTCCCCAACGACGCATCATTAATCCAGATACCCTCTCTCGTTCCGAAAGTTTAGCTTGCGCCATAATAATCTTTTAGCGAAAGATAGTAACTGTGTACTCATAACACGTAAATTCAGTTTCGATTCGTAATATTCGTATGGAAAAGCGGTTTAGGACTTATGGTATCGCCTTAGCTATTGACATAGGTATCGAAAAACGGTATAGGACTGTATAACTCTTCGGGGAGGAACAGAACTCTCAACAGAACACCTGGAACTTTTAATGAAAAATCTCCTTATGATTTTACAATATTCAAAACGCTGTAACTAAGATCAATACAGAGCTCACCAATGAATTTCTCGTTGAAATTTACTTCAGGAATTCCACTGACCTCTTAGAAAACTTGGTTAATTTCAAATAACCCTGACATTGACCGTTCCAATGGACCTATGACTTGGGCACATACTTAAACGTAGAATTTTCCGCTCTATCGATTGCAGGAGTAAAAAAAGAGGGTTTCTATTTTAAAAAACAAAGTTGACCTTCAATTGCCATGAAAGTCAACTTCAAGGTCAAAATGAAGATCACCATTGAATTCCTCGTTGAAATTTACTTCAGGAATTACACTGACCTTTTGGAAAACTTGGTTAATTTCAAATAACCTCTAACTGACCATATATTCTGGGACCAGGTACAACTTTTCGAAAATAAGAAAATACTAGAATACTCTATATTTTTTTGCTCTATATTTTTTGCTCTACCGATTGCAGATGTAAAAAAGGGGCTTTCCATTTAAAAAAACAAACAAAGTTGTCCTTCAAAAAGCTATGAAGGTCAATTTCAAGGTCAAAATGAAGGTCACCATTGAATTCCTCGTTGAAATCTACTTCAGGAATGACCTTCACTTTCGCTTTCTATTTCTAGATATAAATTGCCAAACTAAGCAACAGAAAAAATCGCAACACAAAAACAAGCGATAAATGAGCTGGACGTAGAAGCTGCAATGTGGAAAGACATACGATCGTACTTTATTAATAATAGTTCTTATTAATAATAATTAATTGGTTACTCAGAATTTCATGGAATACGCTAGTTTTCTCTTGAATTACTTAAAATTTCCTTGAATTTTATTGAATTAACTTTAGTTCTCTTGAATTGACGTTAATACTATTGAATGGACTTTAAATCTCTTAAATTTACTTCAATTCTCTTGAAATCTCATGTATTTCCTTCAGTTCCATTAAATTTACTCTAGTTCCCCTCAATCAACTTACATTTGCTTGGCTTATCTGAAATTACACGAAACTAAACTTGAAATGTTTTGCATTTACTGAAATGTATACTTGAATTCACTTAACTCGTTTGACTTTTGTCAAGAAACTTTCCACACCTACTTATAGCGTGGTTTGTGATTAAAAAAATTTTTAATGAAAAAATATTAAAAAACTGACATACGTATTACAAATTATTACTGATCACATCACATGAACAAATATTCACATTTTGTTAATTAGCGAAATGTATAATGTAATACACAAATGAAAACATGTAGAAGTTTGAAATATCATTTCGAGAAATATAATTGAATACATGCTAGTATTCTTAAGCACAATAAAAACTTTACATGCACACTACTTTGCGCATGTGCGACCTTTCGTCTCTAAAGCTTTGAATTCACAGATCGCCCGCTTTGCTAGTTGCGTCAAGATGGAAGGAAGTGGAGCGTATGGCGGTGGTAAAGCAGGAGCTCCATTCGATCCGATTGTGTTTATTCAGAGACCTCAAGTGATTCTGCGAGCATTATGTTTGGTAAGTAAAATTTAAGAATTATAGTGGACTTTCTATTGATATGCAGGATGCACCTCTGAGTGAGTTATCGATTTTAGAAGAGACATAATATTCCCCACCCCCACTTTGATGGGGTTGTATTATTGATTTCTCCAATATTATACCAATTCTTCTAATTAAAATACAAAAGTTTGCTCGTTCTTTTAATTTTTCACGTTAAGAATTTATATTTAAGTCAGTCTTTTATACGATGCGTAAAAGATACCCTGTTATTAAAATTCATTAGCTTTTGTCTCATAGCATACAACCAATTTTTAAGTTTAGCAATTTCTTTACTTTGAACAATAGTATTTTCTTATTTTCGAAAAGATGTACCTGGTCCCAGAATATATGAACGATTCGTGTAATATAGGCCCTCGAATCATTTTCTTATAAAACTAAACAGAACATTTAATATTGATACTGAAGGATATTCGATGAAGCTATTTTACTTTGACATTAAGAATCTTTGGAATTGTTCATAAAATTGTAATAAACAGCCACACATTTTGCAATGAAAAATATTTTAAGCGTGAAATCTATGCCATCACAAATAACTAAGTATAGTAATTTTTGATTTTGTTCATTCAATCGTTCACTTTATCGATATTGAAGTTCCTATGTTTGTGCTCGCTTTTTGCGTGTTTTGTCTTGCGACTTTTTATATTAAGTAATTTCATGTTTGAAAGTGTCAAAGAGGAGATATTCCGAATTGAAAATTTTGGTCTTTTTTTGTTACAATTCTATCACTTTGGGGATTTTATTGATATTGAGGTGTATTTTTTTAATCATCGTGTATGCATCATTATGGCAAAAGTCGTCTACTAGGTTTTTCTACTGGACAGCAGTTGTAAGCTATCTATATAAAAAATGAAGAAAATAAAAAGTGTTTTTTAGGATATTCAGTTTTAAAATTAGTGTTTTAAAAATCCAAGAAGTTTTCGAAATGTTCAAAAAATATTTTTTTTTCAAAAATGTGCTCTAGTATGAATAATTAAAAAAATATACCTTAAAATCATTAATATCCCCAAAGTTATGGAAGTATAAGAAAAAAAGGACCAACATTTTTAATTTTCAATATCTCCTAAGTTTTCTGACTTTTTAAAAAATTATTTTAGGATTTTTCTTTCAACACCTTAAAGAACTGGTATTAAAATTTTCATCAAAATTGCTGACAGTAGCTGAAATTCTTCAGATGATTTGACATGGAATTGCACTATTGTGCCAATTTGACAGTTTATTAATATAAGTTAGTTTGACATCTTTTTAAATTATCCTCCCACTTAAAGCAACATACATTTGTTTACTAGGCGTGAAAAAAAATAAAGTTCTCGATTCCTAATTCTAATATGGATTTATTTTATTTTGGGAGTTAGAACACTTCTCTATACTTTCATTACAAAAAAATGTTGTCTGCTCCGCATCGTATCGACTTCAGCATGTCTCAGTGTTGAGACGAAACCAGACTTCAATTTATATCCTGAAGACAAGTTTCTATATCTTGAAGACATGAACTTATCTCTTGAGCCGAATTTTCATAACTCCAACACGAGCGGTTTATAACTTTGAGTGTATACCTGCCCTAACGAAAAGGGTCATTCTGACTGTCATAACAGCTAATCTTTTTTAATGATTAAATAATCTTGTATATGTTTATACAATATATATATTCAACCGACTTATTAACGAATTTTTATTTGTATTATACTTGTTTGACGATGATGTCGAAAATGTTGTTTGTTTTCACGTATTTCTAACAGCTTAGCAGATTCTTCTAGAAAGTTACAATTTATATTTTTTTTAAAGAAAAGTTTTAAGGGTTATACTTGTTAAGACCCACAGATTTTGAATTTTTAAATTAAAAATAACTAATTTATTAATTACAAATTTTTCATTCATTAATTTTAATCTCATTTATCAGCCTAAAAAGATTTGACCATCTCAGCGAAGACAAGGCTCGACTTGAGACAAGTAAACGCCGTTTTACCTGTCATGGCCATAAAAGTAATACGAAGGCCTATGTCTCGACTCAGTTATGAGACGCAGTCAGACATCGATGTTTTGGAGACGAACTGAAGACATAATCAAGTCGAACTCAAGTCAAAGCTTTTTTATTAGGGTATATAGACAAAACACGCAGAAAGCGATACATTTTTTCTTATTTGAAGCCCAAACCGAGAAAGTAAACTTATACCTGTATAACAATAGCGTCATGCAAATGTTGTTTACCCTTCCTAAAACGACCTTGAAATCTAAAAATCTAAAATCTTGAAATCTAAAAAAATTTTTAATAATCGACCTTTTCACTATTGTCTTTGTATTGTCTTTTAACTACAAGAAAATATATAAAAGTGACACATTTTTTTTTATTTCACGATAAAATTATTTTCCAATTTGTCTAAACTTTTCTCTGCATGTGTCGATAACGAATGTGAAAGACTAAAAAATAAAAAATAAAATTTTATTTTGCAGGATTTTACAAATTATTAGGGAAAATCCCACCCTTTTCAAACGATATTTAGGACTCTTAGAAGTTTGGGAGAAATAATAAATATCCAATACATTTTCGGAAATGCTTCGAAGGTTTAAAATATTTTAAATCTATGGATAGCCTCTGAAATTCCTAAAAATATTCTTAAATCAATCAAATTTTTCATGAAATTTTGAAAAATCATTCAAAGCGTAAAAAAATTACCTTAAAATTTTCCAATATTTCCTAGGATTTTGAAAAAAATTAGAAAAATTTTTGGAATATTTCAGATGTGTCAACAAAAAATGTAGAAAATTAAAAAAAATTATTTTACAGGATTTTACAAAATATTAGAAAAAATTCGAGCCCTTTTAAAATATATTTATAACTTCTAGGAGTTTTTCAGAATTAAAACAGATTTTATTAATGTTCGACAAGGTTTCCAAATTATCCCGAGTCAAAATTCTTCGACTTAAGTTCGTTTTGAATTGCCCCCAATCAAGACATGCTGAAGTCAAAAAGTTCGACTGTATACCTGTCTGAACAAAAAGGGTCATTCTGACTGTCTTAAAAGCTAATCTTTGTTAATGATTAAACAATCTTTTATATTTTTATG
>NC_046660.1:141860319-141871380 GCF_010883055.1 Belonocnema kinseyi
ATGTAAACGTCGTCTTAGCCAAGACAAGGCTCGACTTGAGACAAGCAAACGCCGTTTTCCCTGTCGTGACCATAAAAGTAAGATGAAAGCTTATGTCTTGATTCAGTGTTGAGACGCAGCCAGACATCGATGTCTTGGAGACGAACTCAGGACATAACCAAGTCGAACTCAATTCGAAGCATTTTTACTCAGAAGAAAATATTGTTAATCAGTTCTATACCTCTTAAATTCTTGTAAATATTTTTATCTGACTCGAATATTTCTGAAAATTTTGAAAAACTATTAAAATCTAAAAAATTGCCTCAAAATATTTCAAGTTTTTTTATGAACTTAAATAAAATATATTTATTCACTTTAAACCTTTAAAAGTTATTTTAATTAAGAGTATGTGATACTTTACCATTAGAGTATTCAGTTTTCCACACTTCTTATCCACAATTTTTGATTTTTCAGAAAAATGTTAGTGTCCAGGCGTTTCCGTTTTTTACGTTTGGGTCTTTTAGTTTGTTTAAAAACGAGAAAATAAATCTGTATTTTTTAAATATCCTTTATTCTCTTTAAATCTTTACAATATGTATGGAATTTAATGGTTTTTTTATTTTTTATTTTTCAATGTTACTAAAATGAAAGGTTTTGCTTATAATCTTCTGCTCTTTTTCGAAATTTAAGGAAGTATTTTGAAATATTTGTCATTTTACTCCTAAAGTTTATTTTCAAATTAAAAAATGGAAAGAAATTGTTTTAGGAATCTAAATAATTTGTTTCATTATCCTGAATTTTTATAAGTCCTAAAATATCTTATAAGATTTCTTTGTTTTTGAATCATTTGAAACTTCTAAATATCTTAAATTTAATCAAATTTTTTCCAAAATTAAATATTAACGAAAAATTTTGCTTTAAAAGGTTTTACAATCTTTTTAAAAATTTGCTCTTTGAACTCATCAGTAAAAAATCATGTGAAATTTTCATTGGATAGAGCAGATTTTTTATGTTTTCAGGCAGTACTCAGTAATATAATTATTCTTTGCGAAACTTTTGTTATATTTATTTTTACATAATTTATTCCAATTCAGTGAACGACACTATATTTGCAGTGAACGACACCCTACATTGAATGAATGACACCCAGCGCTGGATTTGCCAAGGGGCACGGTGGGGCTAGTACCCCAGGCCCCAGGGGGGCCGAAGGGCAACCCCAGAAAATTAATAAAGTTTACAGCAAAATTGGGATTTTCTCTGCCCTTAAGAGGGCCCCTTCGAGGTTTAGCCCCAGGCCCCGAAAAATGTTAATCCGGCGTTAACGATACCTGTACTGATTTTGATTTTTAACGAATTTAGAAAGTTATTTGTTAGAAAAATTATGTAATTTAGTTGTTTTATACAATAAAGAACACCATTTTGTATAAATATTAGGGTGGCCCAAAATGACAGACTTTCGATTTCTTATTATTTGCAACTGAAAACCTGTTCCTCATACTGAATAACTAATGTCCACTTTTCAAAATAATTCTTAAGTAAAGTTTAGAGGTGACACCATGCTTTCACAGTTTTCGGTTGAATAATCGATCGAAGTTCATAAAATCGTCAACTAGTTGACGATTTTATGTTTCCTTGGACAGTTGTCCAAGGAAACATTAACTTTTCTTGGGCACCATTGTTATAGTAAGCTGACTATGGGGAAGGTGGCGAGGTACTTACCTGCGAATTTTATGGTCTTGGGCTCAGGTTATCGGAATGGACAATAAGAATTCAAAGGTTTCTTCTACCTGTACTAGTCTACTGGCTGCTTTTCTAAACTTCTAAAAATTTTCAACGAGAGGATTTGTTTCAGATGTATAGATCTGTCGAGTTTAAATGAGCATTCATAAGTTCTCCTCTACTAAATATGGGTGTATTATCTTTCTCAGTCTTGCCTGCATTTCATTTGTATCTCTTTCACTTGTAAATGCCGTACATTATGGATACTCCTTTATAAAGGTGGAAACTATGACAGTGATTGAATTTGCAGACAGAAGTTCCGGAACATCAGTAGGAAGAGGTTCGTGCGCGTAAAACTATCAGTGCAGCGTTATTAAAGTCATTCGCTCGGTAAGCTAACGGGTTGAAACAAGGTGTTTGAATCCCTGGAGTTGAAACATTTTGTTTTCGAGTTTCGGTAGGTGTAGAGCGGGCTGAGACACTGTGTTTACATCCCTATGGATAAAACATTTTTTTCAGCTCTAGAGTAGACACGTAGGTAGGTGGGGTCTACAGGTACCTCAACTGTAATTTTCAATAGATTTGATATGAAAAATATATTTAGATTGATCATTAAAATATTAAGTTTAACAAATCTTCAGTTATGACTAATACGCGTGATTCGGATTTTATATGTTAATAGGACACCCTAAAGGAGAATGACGTGGGCGAAAAATACCCTCAAAGAAAGAAGTGCTCCAATTGTTTTTTTATCAACATATAACCTTAAAAAAAATGTTTGTAAAAGTGCTTTAAGTGTTATTAAAAAATGTATGTTCTTCTGGGATCGAACAACTATTTCAAAAAAGAGTTTCTACCGTTCTGCTAATAAAATCGAATATTTATTCAAGGAATGGAGAAAGATTCAAAAAGCTAGTTGCAGACGCATTCCAAGTCAACAAGAAAAGCAATTGGAATTTGTAGAGCGGGTTGATAATTTGTTTGACATGTCGGTTCAAAATGCGCTTAAAATTATGAATGATGGTTCTAGTTCCAACGCTCACCAGATGGTTCCTTCGTGTGAATATCCGTTTTATACAATAAATTAAATGTTTAAAATTTTTTGCTTTTAATATCAATGCATTTAATATTTAAGTAATAGCCAATTAAAATATTAATGGTTGGTAAATATTTTTATCGATAAAAACAGATTATTATTTTAAAAATGTTTGAACAATTTAAAATAATTATTTGTACAAACATATTATATAGAAATGTAATTTTCATTGAACATTTTTACCGATAAAAACATTTTATTAGCTTGAACATTGTTGATGCTCCACATTTCAAATGTTTAAATAATTAAAAATAATTATTTGTTTAAACAATGTAAAAAAAAGTAATTGTTAGCAAATATTTTTATCGATAAAAACAGTTTATTAGTTAAAAAATGTTTAATGATTTAAACTATAAATGTTTAAATAATTTAAAATAATTATTTGTGTAAACAATTTTGATAAAAAGTTAATTGCTGTTTAACATTTTTATCGATAAAAACATTTTATTAGTTTTTAAATGTTTAATGATTTAAGCTTTAAATGTTTGAGCAATTGAAAATAATTATTGGTTTAAACAATTTTTATAGAAAAGTAATTGTTATTGATAATTTTTATCGATAGAAACATTTTATATGTTTAAACATTTTTAATGCATTTTTGATTTTTGACGCTGCATAAATTTAAATGTTTAAATAATTAAAAATAATTATTTGTTTAAATAATATTGAATAAAAAATAAATCAGCTGATTTAATAATTCTATTTATAATAATTTCGAATTTCGAATAAAAATCTGATTGATATAAAAATAAACATTTTACGATTTTCATAAGATCGCTTCCAAAATCTATGAGCAACAACTGTTGTAATTTTCAACGATAACAAGCAACATTCAGGGCTTGAAACAAGACCATGAAAATCATGGTTTTAAGCAAAAACAGCCATGTTTGAGACTCAAAAAATAATCCTCATAATAATTTTCTTTTAATATTTGTTTTTGTAAAGCACTTACTGCATTACTGAATAAGGAGTTTCCAAAATTTCATGAGATTCTATAAATAATTTATATGTTAGATTTGCGCATGAAGAAAAATTGACATTTTTCTATGTTAAACACCATTATAAATTCATAACCTCGGTGTCACCTCTAAATATTATTTAAAAATTATTTTAAAAAATGGACATTAGTTTTTCAGTATAGGGAACAGCTTTCTAGTTGCAAATAATTAGAAATCAAAAGTCTGTCATTTTGGGTCACCCTAATAAGTATGCGTGTTTTTAAAAGAAAATACGAACTTTTACTTGAGAATACCTTCGATATTGTGTGGTTATGTTCATTTGATCAGTACAAGAATTTGTCAAATTCATGCTGGGGTGTTGTTGATTGATTTTTGAGGTTCGGAAATCCAAAATCAATTAAAAAGATGCTGAACATCCCAAATTATTAGAATGCGATGTCCTCCCTGGTGGACCGAAGGAACCGAAAGGAGCCTCTACAAAGTACCCGTAAAGACCCCATTGGGTGCCCATTTGGTTCCTTTTTAAAAAACTCAAAAAAAAAAAACAGCAAGATCAACATTTTAATTGTTGAAATTCGGATTTTGCGTTAAAATTTTAATTAGAAACTCACGGAGTAATCGCAATACTTTATCTTGCAGCGTTAAAAACTTAAAAAAAACAAAATACCTGTCATTAACATGGGCCGAAGGCGCCTTCAAGTGCATCTTCTTTCAGTAGCAGTTAATGAGCGTTCCGTCGGTAACTTTAAGAATTTTTTCTGGATGCTAGCTCCACGCAGTGGAAACCTCAGACAACAATGCCGTGAGTTTATAATAGAAAATCTAACGTAGAATCCGAACTTTACAAGTATTAAAGCTGAAGTAATTCACTTACTCAGACAAATAGACAGTTCAATATATTAAACAATTATAACTTGCAATTGAGAAAATGTTGTCACCTGCATCAAAACAAACGAACATAACCTCTTTAACTTACGTGATTTTGGCAAACTTTCTCACTCGCCCACTTTTGCATGTATAGGAAGAGGACAACTGCGCACCTGCGCACTGAAATTTAAGATCTCCCCGTAATGTGCCGTAAGTAGTAGCACTTACGGTAATGTTTCTATTACGAAGTGGCGAAACGGAGTTATATCTCTTTATTATTCCTTCGTGACCCCTCTTTACCCTATATATTTTTCATTCTCTTGAAGCCCTGCAAAATTGAATTTACTTAAACTTTGCTTAAGTCCTGAAAAATTGAAATAACTGTCTTAAAGTCTACCGTATTTTTTTCTAATATTTTCAAGTCTTTAAAACTTGAAATTATTCTATCAAAATTGCATATTAACTGTTTGAAATTTCCCCACAAATCTTTAAAAAAATTAAACCCCAACATCTTTCATAATTATTTTAAAAATTCTAAATTTTTGTTTCTTTAAAATAAGTTTTTCCCATAATTTGATTTTCCTTATCTCTGAAAATGTAAAAAAGTTCAGGAATTATAGGATGGTAGAAAAATATTTAGAAAAAAATTATTTCGTAATATTGAGCAATCGTTTACAATTTAAATATTCCCTTCTATCAATAATGTTTGGAAACGTTTATAAATGAATTTTATCACGAAGTAAAATCGTTTATTTGGAAATTTCAAAGTACAAAATTGACGTTGCAGAAAAGTCACAAATACTTATTAATAAATAAACAAATTGAAAAGAGTCACTGGCAGTTTTATTCACCCAGTGTCGCGAAGATTTAGGTTTTCGGCAACACTGTGTTGTATGAGATGACAGACGGCATAACAGACGGCATAACAGACCGTTAAATCTTTATATAATTTAGTATTCTGAAAAAATTAATCAGTTAGTAATCAATTAATTAGTTCAAAACATAAAAATCAACGAACATTTATTTTCATCACTATTTGACACGTTACTGTCTAAAAGTAACGCGTTAACGTTACTGCCTGAAACTTTTTAACGCGTTATCGTTACCATCACTTTATAAAAAAATAATCCATTACCGTTACTGTTACTGAAAAAAGGTAACGCGTTACCTTGCCGTTTCTTTTTTTATTAAATATTTAATACATTACTTGAATGTCCAAGAAGAATCATAAGAATTTTTTTCATTTGTTTGAAAACTAAAACTTTTGATAAAACTGATTATTATATTTACAATTAGCTAAAATAATGAAAAAATACTGAATTTGTCTATAACCTCTCTTTTATTTAAACAATTCGTAAATGAATGAATCTATGCTGCAATCTCCCTGGTGGACCAAAGGAACCGAATAGAGCCTCTACAAAGTACACGTAAAGACCCCATTCGGTTCCTTTTGAAAAAATTAAAAAAACAGCAAAATCAACTTTTAAATTGTTGATTTTCGGATTCTACATTAAAATTCCCTATGGAAGATCATGGAATAATCGCAATAGTTTTTTTTGCAACGGTAAAAAGTTAAAAAAAACTAATACGTATAACGCCTGTTGACTGCTACACTTCTAATATCTAGTTATAGATCTTATATATTTTTTTAACTTTTAGCCGCTCAAAAAAAAGTATTGCGATTACTGCGTGAGTTTCCATTAGAAAATTTAACGTAGAATCTAAATTTCAACAGTTTTAAAAGTTGATCTTGCTGTTTTTTTGAGTTTTTTAAAAAGGAACCGAATGGGTACCCCATGGGGTCTTTACGGGTACTTTGTAGAGGCTCCATTCGATTCATTTGGTCTGCCAGGGCTACTAAGGACTTTTCATAAAACTCCTTTGTTTTCAATAGTATTAGTTTTGCGAAAAATTTATCGCTCATACGATGTCATTTTGAAAATTACCTACACCTCGGAAGCGGTTTTGCGGTGCCAGTAGTGGGAGGATGGGGTTCAGTCTTTTCCCTACCGAAAAGAATCTTTGAGTATATACTAAAAATTCTTTAGGACAAAGAATCTCAGAGAAATTCTCCGCAGACACTCAGGTAGATATTTTTAAAGGTCCAGGAAGCTTGTTTAAATGGTCTGAAGGCTTGAAAATTTCCTTTCCGAAATTAAAATAAGAATACGATCATAAATGACAAGCAGAGAGGCTATCTCAATAGAGTAGCCGACACTCAAGGGTTCTTTGTTAAGCTTTCGGATTAAAATTCAGCAGTAGATTTTTTTTAATTTCATAGTTAACAGCCTAAAACATAATAATTCGGAATCTATGGGTTTCGATGACTTCAGATATCTAACTTTTTTTTTAATGCTTAAAATTGGAATTAATAGAACGTTTCTCGTAAATGGATTGAGATACGCCAAAAAAGACAGCATTTTTTAATTCAACTAGAAAATTGTATATCAGTATATAACTTATAATTATAAATAAGTATAATGAGAAAATTCATCAATTAAAAAAGTGTTAATAATTTGAAGAAAAATTTAAAAAGGGAGAGCGGATTAGCTACGACGAACTACTGTAAATAATTCTGCCCGCCCGGTACGTGACGAATACAAAAGGAACATTATATTACCGTCGCACCAATCTTAAAAGGACCACTAAAAGGATCTTGAAAAGGACCCAAATCTCTCAAACTATCTCCGAGACTAGTTTGTTTCAAATCGACTTTGTTTATAGAGTCAAATGGACCAGGCTATTTCGCTAAAGAAAACTCAGAGATTTCTTTCGGTAGGGTTGTTTTTCGAAAAAAATTCAAAAAGTCCCTGGCGGACCGAAGGAACCGAATGGAGCCTCTACCCCATTCGGTCCCTTTTTAAACAACTAAAAGAAACAGCAAAATCAAATTTTAAATGGTTAAAATTCGGATTCTACGTTAAAATTTGCATTAGAAACTCATGGAGTAATCGCAATACTTTTTCATGCAGCGTTAAAAACTTTTAAAATAAAATACCTGCCATTTACATGGGCTGAAGGCGACTTCAAGTTCATCTTCTTTTAGTAGCAGTTAATAGGCGTTCCGTTGGTAACTTTAAGAATTTTGTCTGGATGCTAGTGCCACGCAGTGGAAACCTCAGACAACTACGGTGCGATGCAAGTGAGAGAAAAATTTCTATTTAAACTTCGCGCGCAACATACTACTTGAGCTATTATGAATGCGCTTGAAGTCACCTTCAGAAGAAGTTAATGATGTTTTTTTCTAAATTTTAACGCTGCAAAAAAAAAATAATTGCGATTACTCCGTGAGTTTCTAATAGAAAATTTAACGTAGAATCCGAATTTCAACAGTTTAAAAGTTGATCTTGCTTTTTTTGAGTTTAAAAAAAATAACCCAATGGGGTCTTTACGGGTACTTTGTAGAGGCTCCATTCGGTTCCTCTGGTCCACCAGGGCTGCTAGAAAATAAGAGTAAAGTGGTGTCGGAACGACGTGAAGTACGCAGGAAACTGACTTGCAGATAATAGCGCTAATAGATTAACCGTACTTGATCGTACTAAAGAAATTCATCGTCGGTAAAAACGCATCTGTATTGGCGAGAATTTCAAATTATAATAAAAAATGTAATTTGTAATTTTATTTATTGTGCTTGTTGATTGACAAGCCTGAATGATTGGCGAATGCTACAGCATCACTGAAATTTCAATGAAAACTAAATTTCTGCTTCCAATAGTAAGCTTGGGCTTGGAATAGAAAGTGTGGCGAGTGATAATAGGATGCCGCTGTAAACTCGGTGTTAATAATCGATAATAATTTGGAAATTATATTAAAAATTATTTATTGAATTATTTGCATTCCTTGATATGTTGTTACGTACCGAAAATATATGGAAGTGGCGCGTTACGTAAAATCGGGTAAATTAGGTGAGTACTGTACATCCTATTCTTGCTTTATAGAACACTGACATTACTCGCATTCCTATAATCGAAAACGCCCTCAGAAAGGCACACTTGAAGACCTATTCTATAAGATGAGAATAGGACTAAACTGCTTATCTTATGTATATGATTATACCTAAAGCCCATTATTATATTTTTTGTACGTTAAAAACAACAAGATATGTAAATAATTCAAAAAGTAATTTTAAAGAAAATTGAAACATTATTATCGATTAGTATCAGCGAGTTCACAGCGGTATCCTTTTATCACATGCAACACTTTTTCTATTTCCAGTTCAGGCTTATAATTCTAAGGAGAAATTTATTTTTCATTCAAATCGCAGTGAAGCCATGCATTCGCCAATCATTTGGACATGTAAATAAACACCTTTAAAAAAGAAAATCGCCATTTGTCTAAATAATTTTCGAAATGCATTTTTAAAACTTCAAAAAAAGAAAAGAAGAATGCTGTAGTTAGGCTTGACACGCAAAAACCTGCATTTACAAATAATCCCAGAACTAAGAACATTTTGGAAAATTAAAACAAATTCTGCTATGTTTTAAAACATTTTTAAAATGCATTACAGTTTTTAAAATTTTCAAGGATTTAAGAATGTCTTTTTTGTAAGAATTTTGGTCAAATGTATTTATTTAGGAATTAAACGAAGCTATAGTGACATTTAATGGCCTAAAATTCAAGAAAATTTAATATAATTTCTATTCTCTCAATGAAAATTGAATAAAAAAAATTGAAAAAATTGAAAAAAATTGAAAAATTGAAAAAAAATTTTAAAAATTGAATTTGTGTGAAACAAACGAATATTCTATATAAAACTTCACACTATACATAGCTATATATAATTTTTCCACCTGGGACCTCAGAATGAACCCTTTTTTTCTATCATTGTTTCTACTAAGTAAGCAAGCGTCTTGCTACAATAAACTTGACATCATTCTGAGCGGCATTTATTCTCGAAATATCACTTTTATTGAGTGTTCATTGAAAGCATAGCAATCAGCTTACTTAACTTACATTTTGAGCCATTTAACGGCGCGATAGCTCAATTCTATTCATAAATAACGACCGCGAATAAAAATGCTTGCAAAACAGACATTTCTAAAATCTTCTGCATATCAAAACTTAAAAATGCATAATTTTATTTATAAAGGTCAGCAGATTTGTCTAATTTTTATTAAAATATAATGAGATGTTTTCCTGAGGGGAGCTGTTGCCTTTCAAAGTTAGGGACTTTACGTTGAAACGAGTTAGGAGAGGAGCTGTATTACAGAATGTATAGAGTCTAAGGCAATTCACCAAAGGCATTTTAAAACTAGATATTCACGAGAAATGTTAATTAAATTAAATCAGTATGCTGCTCGAAGGAAATGTCTTGTCTTAAACTTTTTATCTATCAAATAGTTGCTATTCAAAACTGGTAACAGTAAACCTCCGACTTGTACCAACTGCCGATCATAATCCTGATGTAAAGTTGCAGTCTGTATGGGGTTGCCACCTGGCCGGAATTTAACCAGCCTAGCCGGAATTTTCGGTCTAAGGCCGGTTGCTGATCGCATCCCCGACAGGCTCTATACAAGGCCGGAAAAAATAATATAAATTCCAAAGCTCCTTGAGATGGGTGGTCACAGGGAACAATGAAATCACGACGACAGGCTGGCAAAACCCACACGTGTGTTTAGACAACGAAGCGACGCAAGGAGGAAAGTATTCTGGACCCATCTCGAAAATGCCTTGGAATATTTTTGGCACGCGGATATGGCTTTAAGGTTTCAAACCAGTGATAGTTTCGCACCTACGAGAGCACTGATCAGAAGGAGAATTACTTTAACCAAATATTTTGGGAACAGTCGTTGCAGCTTCCTTTCAAGATTTTGATACCTCTTCTCCTTTATCTTCTCCTTGCGTGGGATGTTGTAATCGGCCAGCGCCGAGAATTTATACACGAATGGAATTTGTTTCTCGAAGCCTTGGAGAACGATTCCAGGCATCGAGTGTGCAACGGAGACTGCTGTCCGAAAAACGTACTTCCAGAAAATTGGGCAGTTCTTGTTTTCGAAAGCATAGACAGGGCAACATGGGAGGACCGTATAAAAAACAAAGATTTAGAGGGCGCCTGGACAATGTTACGGGATATTCTTGTTAGATGCGCGATCAAAGTGTGTGGTACCACAGCTGTAGGAAGAATGTCTGGTGATGCGTGGTGGAATGATGAAATTCAGGCTGCCCAAAAAGCAAAAAGAGAAACGTACAAGAGAACTTTGAACATCGCAGGTCTTAGCAATGAGGAAATAAGTAGACGTAGAAATGATTATAGAAGCAAAAACAGGATACTTAAACGATTAGTTAAAGAAAGTAAAGATACAATTAGAGCAGAAGAAGAGATAAAAATACAAAACGACATTGAAGGGAGCAGGAAACTACTTTATAAAAAAATGAAAGGAAACAAAAGTACAGAAATTGTCAACATGAGAAATAGTAAAGGGGAAATGGTATATGATGCAG